>NC_045598.1:154241904-154544934 GCF_009762305.2 Zalophus californianus
ATCGAGCCCCGCATCAGGCTCCCTACTCAGCGGGAAACCTGCTTCTCCCTCTGCCCACTCCCCCTGCTTGTGTTCCCTCTCTGGCTATCTTTCTCTCTGTCAAATAAATAAAAAAATCTTAAAAAGAAAATGTTAAAAAAATAATAATGAGCAGCAGTACAAAGACCACTTTTATTAGATTCAGAGGAGGACCTCCCAAGCAGTTAAGTGACATGAAGGTTTGTGAAGAAGAGCAAAGTGATCTACAAACACAATACAATCTGAAACAAGGCTCTGTGAAAGCCAGTAATATCTTGATCCATCTGTGAAAGGACTGGAGACTTCCTGCATCTTCTCTTTGGGTGTTCTTTGTGACGGATATGATGAAGTATTTTCGTTTGGAGTCCAGGTCAACCAAGAAGGAAAACAAATTGTATAACTTTGTCAGTACCATTGTCTTATTGAAGTGAATTCTCACTGACTTTGAACAGGATTTGTGGCTATGAGCAACTTGTCATTTGTTCAGACCCATTTCCCCCACTCTGTAATTCCTAATAAGATACCACTGTCTCCTGTTTCTTAGGCTTAGGGACAACAGCATAAATGAGCTCATCTACATCAGCAGGAGCTTACTCTTTCTGAGAGCTTCCTGTGCTCAAATAAATAGGTGTTTGCTAAGTACAGCGAAGAAAACTGTCAAAGTCTGAAGGAGCTTCCAGTATGAAGTAATCATCCCTATTTGTCATTCTATTTATATTATATTCACAGGCTCCTTTAATCTTAGGTTATCTGGTACTTTCCCAGCTACATTGACCCTGAGGAATGTGTAATATGAATCCCATTTTCTAGACTTGATGATGGAATTAAGGAGAAGTTAAATCGAAGACATTACAGGAAGTCTAAAAGTCATGCCCCTCATCGTCTAGCCATTAGAGCATAAGGGACTAAATAGTGACTTACAGACTTGAGCTATTTCTGTGGGATTCTGACAGACCTTTTTGCTACTACTTCCACATCATCTAACCACTGTGACTAGAGGCATATCCAAAGTAGAGATTTTAGCTAAAACTGGGAGAGTAGCCACTGTCCTGTCATACATTCTGTATTCATCAACCATGCAACCTGTATTTTCCTGGATGTTCCTCATTTCAGTTATTCTGTTCTGTCAGCTCTATAAATACAGCTGTACTTTCCAATCAGTTGTGTAGCCATATTAAACCAACAATATCATTAAACCAGTAATTTGGGGGGAAAACAGTCATTGAAAGTTTGGCTTCTTTAGATAGCTTTCCTAGACTTTTACGTTTTTTAAATTCCTAATTCCCATTCTGCTTCCTACTATTGCCAGTTTGTTTATTCCATCTCCATTAAGTCATATCCCCCTGTAATTGCCCCAGTGCAGACTCCAAGGCTGGGTGCCAGATGGCCAGGCCCTCTCACTTCTATGAAAAGAGAAGCAACCTGCACAAAACCTATCTCCCCTACTTAGAAAACCCTCATCCACATTATCAGAATTTTGTGCTTCCCCCGTCTATACCTTGATGAAGATAGAACATCAAAATATCCTTTGAAGGGCTTTTTCCCTTTCCCCTTCACTTCAGTTTTTTTAGATGCTTGATGTGTCATCCTATTTTTTCTTCAGCTATGAATATAGGTCCATGTATCATTATATGCTTAGGATCATCCTAAAGATGACCATCCTCCAGTATGTACATATGAATGTATGCAGGTAGGTTTATTTCTTTAAGGTAGAGTCCTTTGTGTGGCCTTTCTAATTACAAGGGCATGGATATTTAGAATTTTGGTAGACGCTCATTTTCAACCTCTCCCCTACTCATTCAGAAATACTATATTTACACTCTTATCGACCTTACATAGGAAGATCCATTTCTCTTCTTTCTCCCCCATACAAGATATTATCAGTCTTTTTAATTTATGCTAAGCTGTTGAATAAAAAAACTTCTTGTTTTAACTTGTATATGGTTGATTGTCAGGCTGAGCATTTTTTCCTATTTTTCATAAAACAGTGCTCTCTAGAAGGATTAAATAGCTAAAGGTAAAAACAAAATGTTAAAAATGCTTGAAGAAACTATAGGAAAATACGTAATCACCTAGGGGTAAATCCATTAAATAAAAATTAATAGATTTTTGTTCACATCTATAAAAAAGTATGCTTGCAAAAAGCATCAGAATTTATTTTAAGGACAACTACCATCCCAAGAGGAAATATTTGCTACATACGACAAACATTAGCACTCATTAATAAAAAAAGAGTAAATATTTTGTAGAAGAGGAATCCGATGGCCAGTATATGAAAAGATGCTTAACCTGCTTTGTTTTTCACTATTAACAATGTAAGATGGCTCTTACTATGTCAGTACATACAGATCTTCTTGATTCTTCTAAACAATTGTATGGATTACTGTTGTTTATTTAAGCATCAATCCCCATTGATGAACGTCTAAGTTGTTTTCTACTGTTTACTATGATTAGCAGTTCTACAGTATGTGTGTGCACGCGCGCATGTGTGTGTGTGCACACATGCGCAAGCTACACAGGAATTACCAGTTTTTTAGTCTTGGCCTATCTGATAGGTGAAAAATTCTACTTGTTTAAAAAATTTTTCCTTTGATTATTACTAAGATTTAGTATCTCATAATGTTTATATTTTAAAATGTTTATGTGCCATTTGTTTTCTTCATCTATTTGCTTTATTAATTTCTTCATTTAATAATTGCTTATTCTTTACCCATTTTTCTCTATTAATAATCTATATTGACTATATGAGCTCTTTATATTAATGATATCCCTTTTCTGTCACACAAGTTTGAATATGTGATCCCTGTAACTTGTTTGTTCATCCTAAGTTTTATTTGCCAGTCTTTTACACATCATGCTGATATTTCTACATCAGTTTAATTCCTCTCTGTCCATTATTTATTTAGTTACATCACTTAGGTCTGTTTTCTCTGTTAGGTCATTGTTCTCTCTTTAGATTGTATTCTCTTCAGAATGAAGAATTCGGCCTCCTCATACAGGTCTAGCACAGTACCATTTACTTGATAATAGCTTCTTGATGATGGCTACACAGGTGGGACTCTAGAAGTAGACACTCAGGTCCTGTCAGGTTACATAGCTCCTACAAATTGATTATAGATCCTACCAGCAATAGACTTTTGCTATTATTTCACGACACTTGACTATTATATTTGAAAGAGAGAATAGTATAGTGTTACTATGTAATTGATCTACTGTGCATATTCTCACTGCTTGAAATTCACTGATCACATAAAAAGAGAAGAATGCACTAGCTTGGTGTTTGATCTTTACCACGTAGATCTAACGTCACGATCAATTGCTTTCAGTGTTTTCTTTGAAATCACATAAAGGTTCATATGTGCCAAATTTCATAAGAATCACATGATAAGGTCAAGAAATACAAATTCCAAGGCAGAATTTATATGCCCAGTTCACATATGACAGTAATACTATATAACCATATGTTGAATATAATACACTGTATGTAAATGCTATTCTTGAAAGCAATCCAATCAATAAAACTTAAAATAAATAACACTTTAATAACACATTTCAAATCAACTGAAAATTGAATAGATGGACTCTATGGCAAGAACATCCCTATAAAATTGACATTCAGAGGCTATTAAAACACAGAGAATAAAACAATCTTGAAACTAAAGAAAAACTGTGAATATTTAGAAGTTTTTTTAAAAAGCCTACTACATTGTATGCCAAGATACAGCAGTCGTTTTTATTTAAAGAGCTATTTCAATAAAAACTGGATTGCCAAAAAAAAAAAGCTGGATTGCCAAGCAGTAAAAAGCAAATTCAGTTTGCATTCACCAATAGCTAAAAAATACTTTTTAAAGAATATACTGTATAAACCAGAAAAAAGTAAAAAATATACAGTAAGAGAAAAAGTCAAAACAAAAAAGTCAAGATTTAGTTATAATTGGGACTAATAAAAGATTGACCAATTTTTATCATTAAAGAAGGTTATGGGAAAGCTACTGAAGTTAACTTCAAAAGCATAGCAGTAAAAAGTGATTGTAATGTCAGTAAAACTCTGAAACAGATCAAATAGACCCTAAGTAGTACTAATCCACTGCATCTTTGAACATGTATTTGCCTTTTTTTAAGCTAAAAAGCTTGCCCTTTTTTTCTTTAATTTGTTTCCAACATCCTGTTTAAAAAAAAATAAGAAAGAAAAGAAATCCAACTATACAACTATTAACAGCAGCTCAGAGTACAGAAACTTTACCTTCATTCAAAGATAATACAAGTTAAGATTTGAAATGTCTTTTCCTTTTTGGTCTGGCTCAGGAAAGCATGGTTTCATCATTCCAATGCAGAGAGAGAGCTTCTCCTCTGTCCATATGAGTACTTGTGTGACAAGGATATGTACAAACAGATGAATCAATGGAGGTTACAGAAGTGAATTTAACCATTCTTTCTTATTGTCAGCTAAAGCTCTTACACCAAAATGAGATGTTTGTGATGTGATTGACATTTTTAATTTCAATTTTGTCACTTCAGATCCCGGGAAGACTCTGCCTGAAGCCCTTGATTACTGCACAGTTTGGCTGCAGACAGTGCCTGGAGAAATAGACAGCAAAAGTGGTATTCCACCCTCCCTGGTAACGCTACAAATTAAAGACTTTCTTAATGGACCAGGTAAGAAAGTCATAATTCAAATGTGTATGCATTTTTTTTCATGTGAGTATATTAACATGTACCTAGGGTCTGTTAGTAATTGTGACATTCCTTGCAAAAAATGAATAGTTCATTTTCTAGAAGTGTATTCTTCTCAGGCTGCCCATTCTAGAGATTAAAAGGCAAATATTAATATGCATTAAAAATTACCTTTGGTCTGGGGCGCTGGGTGGGTTCAGTTGGTTAAGCATCTGCCTTTGGCTCAGATCATGATCTCGGGGCCCTGGGATCAAGCCCCAAGTCAGGCTCCCTGCTCAGTGGGAGTCTGCTTCTCCTTCTCCCTCTGGCCCTCCCCCAACTTGTGCTCTTTCTCATTCAAATAAATAAATAAAATCTTTAGAAAAAAATTACCTTTGGTCTGACAAAAAGTAGTTATCAGTTAAAGAATATTGACTGTAAGCCAATGACCCAAGACTTTATTTCTTCCTTTTCTGCTAATTGTGTGACCTTAGGCAGTTGATCGAATCTCCTGTGCCTCAGTTTCCTTACTGTAAACAAAAAGAATAAAATAGGTGGTTGGATGGATGGATGAGGTACACAATATATCTACATAAGATAATATACATAGGTATATTCAATTGGATAAGTATACTTATTTCAAATACTTAATGTGCTTGAGAAATTAACAGTTTTAGATAGATATGGTTATCAAAATGTATTGAGTGCTTATCAGTCCCAGGTATTAAGTGCTTACATACTCATGTAGACAGGTATTAAGTGCTCTACATACTCATGTAGACAAGGAGGAGGCACTATAGTTATGCCTGTTTTATGAATTAGGAAGTTAAGACTTAAAACTGTGAAGGAATGGCAGTGGAGACATTCAAACCCAGGTCTTATGACTCCAAAGACCTAGATCACTTCTGTACTGCACTCATTTTAGCTGTGCTAAGATTTTTCCTGTCTTCTCCTTCTCCTCTTCTTTCTTTTGCCTGCTCTGTTTCTTCTCCCTTCGTGTCCTGTTCCTCTTCCTCTTCTTTTTATTATTCTTCCCTCACTTTAATGAGATCTTAACTATTTAATAAAAATTACTGCATTTTCATTTATTTTATATTTACAGTGCTTCAAAACGTATTACTCATCAAAAAAATATTAGTTTCTTCATTAAGAATTTAAAACAATGGTGTTAAACTGTCTTGAGATCTCTAGCAATACTCCGCAAAGTGTGAATTTTGATGAGTGAAAACTATCCCTGCATGGACCTGGTTCCGTGTGTGTCATGGCAGACCAATGCACTCCTGAGCCGAGGCCACAGATTGAAGAGGGCCACTTGTCATCGTGTCTGGAGTAATGACAGCCTAAAGCCACCTACACTGCCCCTTTCCCTGGGGCCCTGTTCTTCCCAGTGCTGGGATTTAAAAGGTGTAGAAGTATGAAGAACTATTTCTAATCATTATAAGTATCTAGACATGGTTTTAAAGACTCAAAGGAAAGCAAGAAGCTAATGATGAAGGCTAAGAGAGTCATTAAAGTTGGAAGAAGCCTTTGGGGTGAGGTAATGGATAGATTGAGAGTAATGTGAGTCTAGTACTTGGCTAGTGAGTGTGAAATACCATATTTCATTGAATCCAAGCCATCATCAATTATAGGAAAAAACATTTTATGTACCAAGAAAAAAGAAAAAATATCTGCTATTTAAACTATGATACAGTGCTTTCTTATGATATCCATTTCAAGGCACTTCCTGACTTCAGAGTTGTTCACATGTAAAAGACTGAACATGTTAGAATCGGTGAAATTGTGTAAGAACATATGATTAGTTCGTGGAGAAGTGAGACAGAAACTTGGGTTTCCCTCTTTTTTAGTTTCAGATTTTTTTTTTGCTTTTAGGCACAGTCTTTCACTCACTTTGGCTAGACAGTTCCCTTCTAGTTTATATTTGGTTGATTGGTTAAAGAATGGGATCTACAAATCCATAGTTATGTACCATATTTTCATGGCAACCAAAGAAATTATATTTCAGGGGAAATGTCAATGAATGAATGAAAAATTATGTTTATAATTCTAGTATTTAATGTGACTAGTAGAGATATGATTTTTTTAAATAGTTATACTTTTGTGTTTCTTACACTTCTTTAAGTTAGAAATTACATATATGCCATTCCTTATTTAATGTTTACTCAGTAAGAGTGATAATCTATCTGGAGATTCAAACTTTTGAACAAATGGATTGAAAGTGTTATTTTATAGTTGCGCTTCTCAGACTTGAGTGTGCATTTGAAGCATCTCTGGTAAGCTTGTTAAAATGCAAATGGTTTAATAGTTCTAGAAGGTGGGAATGAAATTCTACATTTCTAATAAGCTCCCAGGTAAAGTGGGATTGGTGCTGGAGACTACACTTTTGTAACACATCCTATTTGAATATCATTCCCAGAGTTTTATGCTACAGCTCTAAAATGGTGTATTTTTCCTTATTCTTTTCTTGCTCCTGAATTAACATTTCAGCAGCAATAAAAGTTACGACCCTGAAGAATACAGAAAATACTGATTATAACTACCTAACCTTAAGTTTTCTTCTTAAGGTGAAAGCTTAACAGCTTTTGAATTCAGCCTTACGGATTTATTTTGCAGGGATTATTTATCTAAACAGTGTGATACAAATGCTGCTCTTTAGCCCTTGTTTTTGGAAAAATAATTCAAAGTTCTTGAGTATTCCCTTATTTCCTCTATTCACTTAATAGTACCTTAGAGCAAATGGTAGGTCCCAACTTCTACATCAGAAAAGCCCTTCAAAGCTCTCTCACCCCCATCTCCTTCCTTCAGAGGCAACAGTTGTACCCATTAGCAAGGTCAGTGGCTTGGAGAAACCTGGAAAGCAGCAGCTACCAGAAACCCACTAGAATAATATCTCCAGCAGGTGATAGATTAGTTGGAACAAATTGGAACCATTGCAGTTCAGCAATCCTGGTTTCTTTCAAGCTGTTTTTAAAATGTCGTCATTTTAATACACAATCTAAGCCCTGCGGAACAGTCCACAGCAGGTTAATTTGAATCATATGATGTGTCACTGCCCTCAGCTGACATGAGCTCTATTCCATGTGTGAAGCCATAATAAATCCATTCCCAACCGAGGAGAATTCCCCGTGAGAAGGTGAACTAATCCAGGCCTCACACTGGCATGCTAGCCCTCCGTAATTGAAAGCAGGGCCACCTGTTCCAGCACAGTTAGCCTATAGAGAAAAAATTAGCATTAGATCAGATACTTCTTATATTGAAAAATCATTCATAGTTCTTGCAAATTCAAATTCAGCTGTGAGCTCCTTGGTATGACATCATACAGAAACGTAGGAATGTGCCCACTTGATCCCAGTTTAAAAGTTTTGTTAGCCATAGGATTCCTTAACTTTGAAATGAAAAAAAAATTTTTTTAATTTAATGAGAGCTGACACGTGAGAAGAAGAACTGGGAAGGGTGCATATTTTTCAAATTAACTCAGGGTCATTTGCAAAAACATTTGAGCTCCCTGGTATTTTTTTCATTGTTCCTTTGCAGACATATTTTTGAACACTGTCACTGTAATGACATTTAATGAAATGACATTTAAATGACAACAAAGAAAAATCTGTGCCAAATTGGGAGAACATCACCACATCATTTATGTTTTGTAATAAATTAGTTAGCATACTGCAATCTTCTTATAATTTAAGTAACGTGGTTATATCAAACACAGTTATGACTGCAATTTCACATTTATTTTAGTATACAGTATACCTGGTATCTCTAGATGAAATACATAACCGCTGAATTCTTTTTCTCTTAATAAAATCATTTCTTTAGTCTCTCCTGTTTAACCTGTCCATTAATTTGCTTGTATAGTTTTCATGTCATTTTAATTTCATTCTGGCTTTGGATTGGTTTCAGCTCTGGTTTTATTTGATTTTTGTTTTAAAAATTTGACTTTTAATGGGTTGTAATCCTATTTTGAACTGTTTTCTTACATTTTATGGATTAACTTACTGTTTTATAGGTTGCAGTGATTCTAATTTTTACTTTTAAAAAATCTCTAAACATCTTAGTATAATCCTATTTCCATAAACTTCTTTGATTTGAATGAAAATATATACATATTTTAATACACTTATTAAGTAATATAAAATATTACTTTAAAAAACTTCTCGGATACAGTAGCACACCATTCAAATAGGTTTATGTAAATAGAGATTTTAAGTTGTTTACCTCCAGATGTGTATTTTTGAAATTTTTTTTAAAGATTTTATTTTTCTTGATGAATTCTGCTTTTATATTCTTTTATTACTGAATTTATTACTCAGTGGGGATTAATTCAGATATATCTTGAAAGTACTTGTTCAGAGGAATTAAGATATCTAAAAACGATGACCCAAATAACCTCCAGACATTTTCTGGAGTGGAAAATGAAGATTAAGTAACAGAATATTTAAACACAAGAAGATTTCAGTATGAAAGAAAGCATCTTAAGGAGCTCATTTAATTAATTTCTCTTAATGCTGCCCTGATAGTTAACCCTTTGCCTCTTTTCTCTTTCCAGAAATGGAGCCAAGGCCCATGCCCTCGAGTTCTGTCTCTATCTTAATTCAATTTTACAGCCATATGAGCAGGCTATCTTCTACATTTAAGAAATGTAAACTCGTCAGTAAAACTATAAGAACCTTGACTTTTACATTTCCCCAGTTTTATGGGTTCCAATTTGCAATGTCAGCATTATATTATCATAGTTTATTTTCCCCATGATTTATCAAAATGAAATGGTAAACTTGATGTCAGGGTGTTAAATAGGGCATGGGCCAAGAATTTTAAAACCCAGGAAAGTCTTTCATTATTTCAACCCTACTTTTTCAACTCTAACTTGTACCTTTGGAAGAGATGAGAAAGGTGTCTGACTTTTCATTAGTTTTTTAATAAACTTTTTTCTCTTATTCCTATAACAACCTGGTTTTAATACCACATTTTTCACTGTAGAACCAGTAAGCCATATTAATTTTTTACCAACACTGTAGAGTGAAGGGACTTTAAGTTTTCTTTGAAAGTCGGGCTGACTGCGGTGCCTCCCGGGGACTATACTTGGCTAAGTAATGGGACCCAGAGGGTCACAGAAGCTGGTTGTGGGTGTGGCCAGATGGTAAGAGGCAGTGCAAGGTCTCCTGCCAGGAAGTCAGCGGTATGGCAATTATCTAGATTCCTTATTTCTTCATGTGGTCCAATTCTGTCAGGATTATTTCTTCTACTGAAGAGAATGACGGTTATTGGAGGGATATCTTTCTAGGATCATGCAGCCAACTAAGGTGGAAGAAAAAGAGAACATTATTTGGCTTCTCCTAACTGTAGCCTTGCAACTTTGTGCTTGCATGCAGGTCTTCTTCCCCTTCCTCTGCCACCCGTGCCTTCCCGGGGACATGGTGTGGGGCCCTCTGTCCATCTCTCTACAGAGAGTAACCTCAGGTATCTCTTCTATGCTAACAACTCCCAGATGCCTAGCCCTGGTTTTGACTTACCCAACAACGGAACTGTTTCTCCATCGGCCTATGAGATGTGTTTAGTTATTTAAAATTCAGTCTGTTCACATTAAATTAAACCATTTTTCTCTCCTCTCCTTATTCATTCCTGCCCTTAGTATAGTCTTCAAATTTGTTGACATGTGCTAGTGATAGCAATATTATTCCAGTCATGTTTTGTCACAATTTTACTGTCACTTTTGATTCATCCTTTTTTCTTTTTAATTCCAACTCCTCTTCATTTGTCCTTTGAAATGGTCCTCCATTTTGTCTACGACCTCCCTAGTTTAGGTTTACGCCCTGATTACTTCCTCAGTCTGTTTACCTGCCGCTTCCCTCCAGGTTCTCCTTTTCCTCACTAATCCTGTTGTCCCCTTTGCCCGAGCCCAGTTAGCCTCCCCTGCCAAACTCCTGTGACGTTGACCACCCAGCTCCCTCAGTTCCTCTGGTCAGAGTTCTCCTCAGCCCTCAAGGCTCTCTCTAATCTGGTGTCATCTGGCTTAGCTGTCACTAAGCAGGTGATCCTAAGTAAGATTACTTTACTTCTTTGAGCCTCGGTATTTTCTTCCATAATGTAAGAGAGCTATTTTAAGAGTCCTTTAAGTTCTAAAATGATGGCTGTAATCCTTAACGGAACTCTTCATTTATTTTCACAGCAGATATTGTGAGCAATTGCAATATGCCCAGTGTTGTTCTAAGCAGTCCCTTCTCTCAAGAAATGCACACTATCTGGTAGAAAAGACAGAATTTGTTGGCCAAATAGTCACACAGAGTAATATATAATGATAAACTAATATACGTGCCATGAAGTTCTGTGGATTCCTAAGAGTGGAGATTCAGGGAAGCTTCTTGGAGTAACTCACCCTGCAGCTGAGTTGCACAGGATACAAGGGAGTTGACCAAGGACTGCAGCGGGGAGAGTGGATTTCTGGGAGAATATGTGCAAAAGACAGTATGGAGAGTGGTGTCATGTCAGATTACAGGAAATGAAAACAGGGAAGAGTGAGGGAACCAGTGCTATGAGGTGAGGCTATAAAAAGAGGCAGAGACTAGGCCTTGTTGGCCATAATCAAGGAGTTTAGGATTTTTATCTTAAGAGTAGTGAGGAACCATTGAAGAGCTGTCAGGAGGGCATGTATGCAGTGGGGGAGGGAGGAGGTGTGTGTGTTGATGTGGTTATATCTGCATTTTGAAAAGGTAACTCTATTTGTAGGGCAGAGAACACTAAGAGGGGCTAGAGTAGATGGAAGGAAGCAATTAGGAGAATATTGCAGTAGTATTGGTGAGAGGTAATTCTAAGTTGGTTGGGGAATGGTGATAAGAAATAGGGAGAAGTGAAAGAATTGGTAGATATTGGGAAGGCAAAATCTATGGTAATAAAGTAGGGAGATAGTGGGTAAGGAGTAGGGAGATAGTGGGTAAGGGAGAAACTTTAAACATGGCTTCTGGGTCTCTCACTGGTCTAACTGGATGGATGGTATTTTGTCCCCACAAACTTCATATGTTGAAACTCTAATACCCACTATGATGATATTTGGAGATGGGGCCTTTAGGAGTTAATTAGGTTTAGATGAGGTCATGAGGGTTGGGGCTCCCCCATGATGGGATAGTACACTTAAAGAAGAGACACCAGAGAGCTTGCTGTCTCCCCTCCTCTGCCATGTGAGGACACATTGAGGAGGTGGCCATCTGCAAGCTAGAAAGGGAGCCTTCACCAGAAGCCAATAATGCCGGCACCCTAATCTCAGCATTACATCCTCTAGAAATGTGGGGAAATAAATTTCTGTCATTTAAGCCACCAGGCCCTGGTATTTTGTTACGGCAGCCCAAACTAACACAGGTGGTAATCCTGATTACTGAGATGAAAATACTTGAAGAGAACCACATTGTTTTTGGTTTGGTTTGGTTTTCATTTGTGGGAGTATGGAGAGATCATGAGTTTTGTCTTGGATGTGTTGAGTTTATGGTAGTTATTCATACAGATCTGGAGCTCATGAGACCAAGACCAGTGATAAAGGATTGAATGTTTTAGAATCTTTGGGATACAGATTCTAAGTCCATCCATGGGCCTGAATGAGAGATTACTCAAGGAAAGAGTAGAGAGGAAATAGAGAAAAGAACCTAAGAGGGCATCTTGAGGAAGTCCAATCAGGATTTTACTGGCCTGGAGGAAATTGTGGGCTAAGAGGAGAATTTGAAAAGTGTAATGTCCAAGAAGCCAAATCATTAGCGCTTTGAGACACGGAAAGATGAGAAATTGAAAATATCTAGTAGATTTATAGACTTTGTGACTACAAGTGCTTTTCCCCATCAGGTTAACCTGGATAGAAAATAGTCTAGAATGCACTGAGGTAAACAAGAGGGGAAAAAATAGTAGAAGCAGAGAGTATAAATAAGTCCTTTGAGAAATTTGTGAAGAGTAATAATAAAGGGTAGTATATGAAAGAGCATCTGGGATCATGGTTTGGGGATTTTGCTTTTATGATGAAAGGGACTTGGGTTTTCTCCTACTTAAATATTCACAAGAGGAATCCAGTTGAGAGAAGAATTAGGTAAACTAACAAAGAGAAAAGATCAACGTGAGTGCCTAAGAAAGAGGGAAGAAGAATCCAATACATGTTTGAAAGAACCAATTTTAAATTAGAGAAGCAACAGATTCTCTATTTTACATAACAAATTAAGGAAGGGAAGGAAAGGGGCATATGCAGGTAATTTTTAGTTTGGTAGCAAGAAATTGATGGAAATGTAATGGCTTTAGCCATTTAGTATTTTATTTATTTTATTTAGTATTGCTCATCTAAGGAAGGTAGGATAAAAACTGAATTCTGTTCCTTTATTTAAAATTAGTTTTTTGAAATGAGTTGATTTTCTAGATGACTAATTTTTTTTACAATGTATGCATATATCAAATCATCACAATGTATACTTTAAATATCTTAAAATTTCACTTGCTGTTTGTATCTTAATAAAGCTGGGGAGGAATGAATCATTTTTCTAGCATATTCCAATAGTGGCCAATTAGTTGTTGCTTGGTATTATTAAGTCGTTATTTTTAATGCTACTCAAGTTATCTCATCCATTGGAAGTGGGAACCTCTAGAAATTGGATTCCTCATGTTTTTAATCTCCCCTCACTATGAGATCCTTGTTCCCTTATCTCAAAACAAAATTTGACTGTTCCCAAAAAGTAGCTCTGCTGTCTCCAACCAAAGATGAGTACAAGCCATCACTGAGAAAAGCAAAAAAGAAAAAGAAAGGGCATGACATCAAAAGAGCTGCCACAATTATTAGAGCAGTAGAATGTGCTTAGCCCTTTTTGATGACTGTTTAGAGAGAGAGAAGTTCGTTTAGGTAAGTTCAGTTTAATACACTCATTTGAGAAAACCAGTACAGTTACCCTATAATGAGAGCATTTATGTTGTGATTGGCGGGGGGTGGGGGTGGGGGGGGTGGCCAGGGTGTACAATGTAGTCAAAAAAGTCAATGCCTGATCATAAGAATATGTGTATGAGAATAATGCTGGTAGTGATGATGCCCACATCCCAGCTGTAAGCACCAGGAGCTGCTGCTGGCTGATCCAGGCAAGAACATGTGTCAGCCCATGTCGCTGAGCCTCCTCAACAGCACGTGGGACAGCTTATTCCCACTTCCTCTTGGTCTACAGTTGTTAATTGGAGCACTCACATCTGCCACTGCTGAGGTCTTTACACTTCACACCTTCAATAAAAACACATTGGTCTCATTGTCATGGGCAATTTTCCAGTTTTCTAGTTCTCACACCTGTGAATACTCACTCTCCACTATCCATTATCATCAGGAGTATATTTACTTAGACACTGTCACAAAAATCTGAATTTGAATTGCTGAATAAAAAAAAAATGTTCTATGACCTAATAATAAAAAAATATTTTTATTAGAGATACTATAATTCATAAAGTCAAGCTTGATTATAGATTTGTTCTGTGTTTTGCAGTTACCTCTCTAAAATGGGGGGGGGGTTAGGAAGCAACCATCATTCCTGAGCCTATACATAGCCACCACCACATATGCACTGACTGTTCACTGAGCAAGCCTTGCTTGTCTTAAAAAAAAAAAAAAAAAAAGTGTCTTTTACAAATAAAATTCCAAAGGAAGAAATACTTAACAAAGAAGTTTTCTTTCATAAATGTTATGATTTGGGTATAACAAGCCATATTGAATCCATTGGGTTTTTGGTAATAGATTTCAAAATACATCATAAATGTAAGTAATATGATGACTAATGGGTCAAGTAAAGTTGGAACACTTTAAACGAGAAAATAGCTGGAACAGTTTTTGGGAGACTTTTCCAGTTGATGTTTGGTCCCCCACAAGGTGTGTATTAACATAAACTTAGGGGAATGACCTCTGGGGCTTGAATTCGCTCTCTGATTTCATTACTACAATATGATTCTTTTCCTTTCACGATTAAGTCATCTCCTAAGGTGATGGGAGCATAAAATAAGTGTAATTTATTTGTATTTGTCTAATCTTCTTTTAACTCAATAGTCATCTCATCATTCTGTTTCCTGGTAGCTGTTCAGAAAGTTTTGAAGGGTAATTAGAATCTGATAATGGACAGGCATGGGTTTACTTGGTAACTTAAAGATACAGAATGTGTTCTGGGGATGGTGAGAAATTATATCTGGCAAAAAAATAGATGACTCAGCTGCAAGATTCTCTATCACTGCATGTTCTTAAAACCTAAACTTTAAAGTAACCCATTTATTAAAATTTGATGAGGAGGGGCACCTGGGTGGCTCAGCCATTAAGCGTCTGCCTTTGGCTGAGGTCATGATCCCAGGACCCTGGGATGGAGCCCCTCATCGGTCTTCCTGCTCGGCGGGAAGCCTGCTTCTCCCTCTCACACTCCCCCTGCTAGTGTTCCCTCTCTCGCCGTGTCTCTCTCAAATAAATAAATAAAATCTTTAAAAAATAAAATTTGATGAGGATTATGAAAAAATTCTAAACCTTTTAAAATAATCTCATAGTAATTGGAATAAAATCCACATTGACAATTTATGCCTGGTTCTTTATCCAAGTATATTTCCAGTTCCTATAAAACATTATTCTATATAGCTCCCACTGTGTCTCTGTTGAAGAAAACTTTTCTAGTCCACTTTTATTACTGTTTTCATCTTAATAATGAAGTTAATGTTTTTCATCAGTTTTAAGTATAAATACCAGAAAATACATTGCTTAATTTTTATTTTTATTTTTTTGTGTTTAAAATTGCCAGACTTTTTTGTTGCATAATTTTTCACATTTGTAAAAACAATCTTCCTGTCACTATGAAACTGAAATAAAGGCACTATTTTTCTACCCACAAGAGGTGACTGCTTGTTCAAGGATGTGAAAGTTTTAAAGGCACTGGGTAGGTAATAAATGTAACAGTACAGATTTGTTACACTTTCAGATGTAACAGTAACTTCATGATTTTAGTTGAAGGATTCATACCTGTTGGTGGACTTTACTCAACCGTAATGGGCACTATTTCATTTGCAGTGCTTTTCGTTCTAGTGCATGCTTCCTGTCTCTTGATGGAGATGGTACTTTTGAAAGGAATACCTGGTTTTACAGAATAGCCTCATTTCAGCTCTGCTTTTGGGGCTCTTGGCTTTTTGACACTCTCCAGCTTGCCCAAATGGGACTGCCCAGCCCCTCTGTTTACACATGGAGCCAGCTCTAGGGGGGCAGGGATGAGGGCCTGGGACCGTGTGTGCCACTGGAGGGCACCGTGCACAGATGTTTCACTGTATGCAAACAAACATTCAAAAAAAATTTTAAGGTAGATTATTTAAATCTTTTAAATCTCGATTTTTTTTCTTTTTTTATTATGTTAATCACCATGCATTACATCATTAGGTTTTGATGTAGTGTTCCATGATTAATTGTTTGCATATAACACCCAGTGCTCCATGCAGAAGGTGCCCTCTTTAATACCCATCACCAGGCTGACCCATACCTCCACTCCCCTCCCCTCTAGAACCCTCAGTTTATTTCTCAGAGTCCATAGTCTCTCATGGTTCGTCTCCCCCTCCGATATCCCCCCCTTCCATTCTTTCCCTCCTGCTATCTTCCTTTTCTTTTTTTTTTTCTTAACATATATTGCATTATTTGTTTCAGAGGTACAGATCTGTGATTCAACAGTCTTACACAATTCACAGCACTCACCATAGCACATACCCTCCCCAAAGTCTATCACCCAGCCACCCCATCCCTCCCACCCCCCACCACTCCAGCAACCCTCAGTTTGCTTCCTGAGATTAAGAATTCCTCACATCATTGAGGTCATATGATACATGTCTTTCTCTGATTGACTTATTTCGCTCAGCATAACACCCTCCAGTTCCATCCACGTCGTTGCAAATGGCAAGATTTCATTCCTTTTGGTGGCTGTATAATATTCCGTTGTATATATATACCACATCTTCTTTATCCATTCATCTGTCAGTGGACATCTTGACTCTTTCCACAGTTTGGCTATTGTGGACATTGCTGCTATAAACATCGGGGTGCACATACCCTTTGGATCCCTACATTTGTGTCTTTGGGGTAAATACCCAGTAGTGCAATGGCTGGGTCGTATGGTAGCTCTATTTTCAACTTTTTGAGGAACCTCCTTACTGTTTTCCAGAGTGGCTGCACCAGCTTGCATTCCCACCAACAGTGTAGGAGGGTTCCCCTTTCTCCGCATCCCCACCAACATCTGTCGTTTCCAGACTTGTTACTTTTAGCCATTCTGACTGGTGTGAGGTGATATCTCATTGAGGTTTTGATTTGGATTTCCCTGATGCCGAGCGATGTTGAGCACTTTTTCATGTGTCTGTTGGCCATTTGGATGTCTTCTTTGGAAAAATGTCTGTTCATATCTTCTGCCCATTTCTTGATTGGATCATTTTGATTTGTTTCTTACAAAAAGTTAAAAACAGCTGTCTTGTGCTATGCATATATAGTTCTACTAGAGTTTTGAACTTTATGAAAACTTTCATCAGCTGCTGCTCAGTGATTGAGAGATTGTACTCCTAGGTTTAAGATCACCCAAAGAATGAAGTTTTGATGTATACATCACAGTTTTGACATGATCCCATAGGAAGGATAAATCAAGTGACCAAAGTGTCCAAAGAAAAAGCCCTCCTTGACCAATCCACTGGTCTGAGAAAGAGTTGTCTAGAAACCAACACCACAAAAATTGACATTAAAAATTCACATTTCACATTCATGAAACAAAAGAAATATATAAGAAATTTAAATAATTAAGCTTTCAAAATATTTTTAAAATCTGTAGCATTTATGCTTCTGAAGTTCTTCAAGTTTAAAATCACTGACACTCTTGGGACAAACTGTATGAGAGAGGGAAATCCAAGGTACTACTTCAGAATGTCTTTTTCCTAAAATTTGTTGAGTCCTGATCCATTGTTATGTATAAACTAGTGACCTCATAGAGATTCATGAATTTTGAAGATAGACAAGATAGGCAACTGTAATTAATTATGTACTTGCCATCTCCATTTCAAGCCATTAGACTTGTATGGAATATGTATTATGGGCTGTCCTCAGTGTTGCTTTGGGAAATGGATCTTTCTGATTTCAGACTATTCAAAACAGTTACATTTGATAAAGTAAGGTCAATGTGACTCAAATAGATTCATAGTTGAAATTCACCAATATGATTAGATTTTAGTATACATCTCCTTTTTAGAATTATCAGCATTTGAACTCTACTGACAAAAAGAAACCTTCTTTTAAAATGTATTTTGTAATACAAGTCAGGTCCTATGAAAGAATATATTCTCTCTTGTGAATTAACCTATTTTAGATAGCACCAAACTGAGCTGTGCTTTTGAGTTTTACCAGCTTAACTGACTCTAGTCTAGCTGTTAAAGCCTCTAATTTTAATATGCCTTATTCGGTGTTGGTACGATCAGGAAGTGTTCTGTGGCTTCCCTAACATTTAGGAATAGCATTCCATCTTTTTCACCTTCTACAGAAGGGGCACCAACAACGTTCTACTACCTTGTTGGAGGGGCCATGGAGAGTGGAAAGCAAACCTCAAAAAGTAACCTAGTACACATTTGGTTAACACATAGACCTAAAGTGGGCTTCCCCTACATATAAGAGCCATGGACATATTCAAGCTGTTTGGCCTTTTGAGGAACACATGTGAGACTAAAAACTAATGAAATGAAGTGGAAAGAAAACACTACTCTAGGGGCGCCTGGGTGGCTCATCGTTAAGCGTCTGCCTTCAGCTCAGGTCATGATCCCAGGGTCCTGGGATTGAGCCCCGCATCGGGCTCCCTGCTCAGCGGGGAGTCTGCTTCTCCCTCTCCCACTCCCCCGGCTTGTGTTCCCTCTCTCACTGTGTCTCTCTCTGTCAAATAAATAAATAAAATCTTTAAAAAAAATTAAAAAAACTATTCTATCATGCATATGACAAAGTCACATTGTTTTTTATTTTTTAAATTAATATGCAATGAAATCCTTTTTTGGTGTACAGTTCTGTGAATTTTAATTCAGATATACATAACTACTACCACAGTCAAAATACTGAACAGATCTATTATCCAGAAAAACCTCTCATGGTTTTTCTTCATAATCATACCCTCCCCCAAGCCCTAAACTGATGATAACTACTGCTCTCCATCACTTTAAGGGGTTTTGTTTATTTTGCCTTTTTGAGAATGTCATAGAAATGGAATCCCATAGCATATAACCTTTTCAGACTGGCTTCTTTCGTTTACATACTGCCTTTGAGACTCACCTAAGGTGTTGCATGCATTAGTAGTATATTCCTTTTTATTGCTGAGTAGTATTCCATTATGTGGATGTACCACAGTTTAACAGTTCATCCATTGGAGGCCATCTAAATTGTTTTCCAGTTTTGTGATTATGAATAGAGCTACATCAAACATTTGTGTATAAGTTGTGTTAACCTAACTTTTCATTCCTTTGTGATAAATGCCTAGGTGTGGGATTGGTGAGTTATATAAATCATATATGAAACTGCTAAAATGTTTTCTGGAGTAGATGTATCATTTGGCCTTCCCACCAGCAATGCATGAGAATCCCACTAGCTCCAGCTTCTCTACAGCACTTTATGTTGTCTGTATTTTTTTGTTTAGTCATTCTAATAGGTGTCTCATTGTCATTTTAATTTATTCTTTTCTAATGACTAATGATGTTGGACACCTTTGTATGTACTTATATGCCATGAATATATCCTCTTTGGTGAAGTGTCTATTCAGGTCTTTTGCCCATTGTAAAATTAGGCTGTTTGTTCCTTATTACCAAATTTTGAAAGATCTTTATTCTGGCTACAGATCTTTTGTCAGATAAGCAGTTTGCTAATATTTTCTCCCAGTACATAGCTTGTTCTTTTCATTCTCTTAATACTGCTTTTTACAGAGCAAAAGTTTTTAGTTATGAAGTCCAATTTATAAAATTTTTTAATTGAATCTTTGTTTTTTGGTACTATGTAGAAGAACCCTGCCTGACTCCAGGACTTGAAGATTTTCTCCTCTGTTTATATCTAAAGTGTTGTAATTTTACATTTTGCATTTAGATCCATGATCTCTGATCCATTTTGAGTTAATTTTATATAAGGTATAAAGTTGGGTTCAGGCACTTTTTTCTTTTCTTTTCTTTTTTTTGCATGTGGATGTCCAACACCATTTGTTAGCAAAACTATCTTTTCTTCATTGAATTGCCTTTGCACCTTTTCCAAAAATCATTTGGCAGTTTTTGCTTGGATCATATTTCTGTACTCTCTGTTTTGTTCCACTGACATGTGTGTATCCCTTCTCCAAGACTATGCTGTCTTGATCATGGTAGCTTCATGCTAAGCTTTAAAATCTTATAAGTCCTCCAGTGTTACTCTTCTTTTTCAAAATTCTTTTGGGTATTCTAGTTACTTTGTTCTCCTGTATAAATTTTATAATCAGCTTTTCTATATCTGAATAAATACTGCTGGGATTTTGATTGGAATTGTTTCAAATCTATAGATCAGTTGGGAGAAGATTGACATCTTTACTAAGTTGAGTCTCCCAGTCCATGAGTATATGTAAAGTATGTGTCTCCATTTACTTAGAGCTTTTTTGATATTTCATTGGAATTTTGTAGTGTTCAGCGTACATACCTGTATGTATTTTATTAGAATTATTCCTAAGTATTTATTTTATTTAGAGCTATTATAAATGTAATTTTTAAAAAAATTTTTTATTCCAACTGCACACTGCGGTTTGTAGAAATGGAATTGGTTTTTGTGTGGTGATCTTGTATTCTAAAATCTTGCCAAATTTCACTTATAAATTCTAGGAGTTTTTCTATATATTCCATGGAGTTTTCTACATGAGCAATCATGTTATCTGTGAATAGACATTTTTTCCCTTCCAATCTTTATGCCTTTTATTTCTTTTTTTTTTTTGCCTTATTGCACTGGGTAGGATGTTTAATATTATGTTGAGTATGAGTAGTAAGAATGCATATCCTTGCCTTTGTTTCTGATCCTAAGGGAAAAGCATTTGCTCCTTCATGATTAAGTATGATGTTAGCAATAAATTTTCATCTGTGAACTTCAACAGGTTAAGGAAGCTCCCCTCTATTGATAGTTTCTTAAGAGTTCTTACCATAAATGGATACTGAATTTTTCAAAACTTTTTCTGCATCAATTAGTATGATCTTTTTGTTTTTTAAACTGTTAACATCATTACTTTGATTGATTTTCTAATATTGAGCCAACCTTGTACTCCTGGCATAAACCCCTGTTGGTCATGGTATATTATTGGTTTTATATATTGCTGGTTTGATTTCTAGCTTTTTTTGAGGATTTTTATGGCTCTGTTCTTAAGGTCTGTAGTTTTACTGTCTTTCTGTTTTGGTATCAATAATGATGGTTTCATAAAATGGACTGAGTAGTATTCTCTCCTCTTCTATTTTTTGTGGCACAAAGAAATGAAGAAATGAAGGAAATGAGGGATTTTCATAGTCCCTGTTGTGAGCACTAGGAATTCTCCCCCCACTTGCTGAAGCCAGAAATAGGGGGTTTCTCCTAGTACTCCCTCTGTCCACACCTCATGCCACCTTCTCTTTTGGATTGCGTTTAGCACAGGCTATGGGATACAGAAGGAAAAATGGCAAACTCACCTCCATTTTGGTAGTATTTTGCACTCTCGCCATCTTCCCCAGTCTTTTGCTACCTTTCCTTTTCAGTGTCCTCAAGTAGCTATACTGTATAGGTTTTATAATTGCATTCTCTCCAGCTTCTGGATATGCATAGAGAGGATTCTATCTTCCCTAGAATCCTTAAATATATATATATATATTTTTTTAAGAGAGCATACGCATGAGCCAGGGAGGGGGAGAGAGGGAGAGAGAGAATCCTAAGAGGCTCCATGGCCAGCCCAGAGGCCAATGTGGGGCTCCATCTCATGACGCTGAGATCATGACCTGAGCAGAAATTAAGAGTCAGACGCTTAACTGACTGAGCTACCCAGGCACCCCTGGAATCCTTAAATAATTTTTTTTTAAAAGGGAACTGGCAACTAGCAAAAAGCAAGGTATATTAAATATTTTTGCTTTAGAAGAAAATGTAAAAAAAAAAAAAAAAAAAACTGAGGCAAACATTCCTAAGCCTTGAAACTTCATTTATACTCACATTAGAAACTCGGAATGTCGTGTGAGTAAATATGCATGTGGAATTCATGTTAGTTTTCTATTGATGCATAACAGATTAAGCACAAATGTAGTGGCTTGCAGCAACACGAAATTATTATCTCACAGTCCTGTAGGTCAAAAGTCCAGGTGGGTTCAGCTGGATTCTCTGCTCAGAACCTCACAAGGCCGAAATCAAGGTGTCGCTTGGGCTGGGCTCTAATCTGGAGGCTCCAGAGAAGAAACTCGTTCTAGTTATTTGCAGAATCTAGTTCCTTGTGGTTGTGGCATCAAGGTCCCTCATTCCTTATCTGTTGGCTAACCCCTCAGTTCTAGAGCCACTCATTCCTTCCTCCTTGTCATATGACCCCCATCATCCTCAAAGCAGTAATGGCATATAATAGAGCCCTTCTCAGGCTTCAGATCTCTCTGACTTCCCTTTCTGCCTCCTTCATATCCCTTTTAACGGGTTTATATATTTAGGCCTATCAAATAATTTCTGTGTCTTAAATTCACCTGACCTAGGCTTTTTATCACAACTATAAAACCCCTTCACAGCACAGCAGTACCTAAAGTAGTGTTTGATTTAATAACTAAGGGACAGAAATCTTGGGCAGGGGAGTCATCTTTAGAATTCTGCAGAACCAGATTAGAATGTTTTGAGATGCTGCAGCATGAAGTGACCAAACATGTACTTTGCGCAGAGTTGGAGGCCCAGTGCTGCATATTGATGATGAAAAATACGCACTCAAGGAACTTCTTGATTGGTGGGAGATATAATCTCACAAAATGATACTTGTGCAAGGGCAGCTTTGTGCAGAAAATGCTGAGCGGTGTCCTGAACATTAGGCATTGGGCGAAGAAAGGATATAGTAGGCAAAGGAGCAACATGAGCAAAGGCCTAGTGGTATGACATAGCAGGAGTTGGGGGGAGCAGGCTCTATAAAGTCTGTGATATTTCTGGAACCTCATTTTGTGAGGCAGGCAATGGCTGCAGATAAAGGCAACGCCTTTTTTCCATTCTAAGGAGCTTGGTCTTTTATACCATAGGTAAAGAAGAGCCATGAAAGAGTTTTAAATAGGAATGAGCCAATCAGGATTGCATTTGAAGCAAATCATTTGGAAATTACTCTGGAGACTGGATTAACGGGAATTGGTCTAGGCAGGGAAATCATTCAGGAGGTTTTATAATAGCTGAACAATATCAAAGCCATGGAGGAAAAAAATGGGGAATGGCTGGAGTGCTGGAGAGGAGGAGATTGGATTCGAGCAATATTTTGGAAGTAGAATTGACAGAACTTAGTCTTTGAGTGGATTTGGACCAGGACAAGAACATGAAATGGGTCAAAAAGTCAGATTTCTGATTGGAGCCACTTGGTAGATTATAGAGCCATTTACTGAGATAGGGAATATCACATGTCCAAGAGGAGTAAATGGATTGTTTTAGATAAAATGATTCAGTGAGCCTATGAGAGTTCAATAGAAAGGAAAAATTCATTCATTTTTTCCTTCAGCACATCACTGTGGAGCAGACCGTAGTTGAGGCACTCAGAATGTTAAGCTGTAGGACAGCCCTTACTGGCCAGGAGCTCACAGTTCACTGGACTGTGACAGATACATAAGAAGGTAACTCTAAAAATCATATAAATAGGTGCCTCATGAGCCACAATCCAAAGCGTATTCTGGAAGCAATGGATGAGCAGCATCTTCCTTGGCACAGGGTCAAGAAAGATTTCCTGGAGGAAGTGACTCAAGGACTAAGTCTCAAAGGATGAGTTAGGCAAATAACCAGAGGTATAAATAGTTTTTTTCTGTGTCACTGCGACCACAATGATACCTGAGATAGGATCCATATCAAGGTAGTAGTCAAGCAACACTTGGTAGATATGGTAGGTAGATATATATATACACACACATACCATTCCACGGGTGCTTTGACAGTCTACAGTTAGGGGAAATGGACCCCTTATGTTCAGCAGTTGGCTTAGATGGATATTTGGGCAACCTCCTGAATGGATCACTAAATTGTTTCTATGGCTACAGAATGAACACTTCAGACCCTTAGTTTAAGTCTGCACGTTATAAATCCAGACAAAAGCAGATAGTTTCTGGCCACAACATTTGAGTCTTCTATCTTTATAGCTTTTGTTTTGGTTTCCTGTTGTTCCTTTCATCTGTTAAGATTGTCCTCTTTTTTTCATTGTGGTAAAGGTAGTAGTATTTTCTGTGAGGCGATGGAATTTGGAAGGCCACATGAAAGGGTAGGTAGGCAGAGCAAATAAATGTATGGGTCATTTGAACCATCCAATTTTCCTAAAGTATTTTGCCCACCAGCCTCTGTCAGTACTCCAGAATCTATAAATCAAAAATAACGCCTTTCAAGAAGTGGTGCTGGTATAACCAGATACTCCCCTAAAAAAGAAGAAAGTTGGGCCCTTACCTCACATAGTACTCAAAAGTTAATACAACAACGATAGACCTAGGGCACCTGGGTGACTCAGTTGGTTAAAAGCATCTGCCTTCACCTCAGATAATCATCCCAGGGTCCTGGGATCGAGTCCTGCATAGGGTTCACTGCTCAGCGGGGAGTCTGCTTCAACCTCCGCCTGCCACTCCCCCTGCTTGTGTGCTTGTTCTCTCTCTCTCTCTCATGCATGCACAAAAATAAATAATACAATCTTTAAAAAAATAAAAACGATCATAGACCTAAATGTATGAGGTAAAACTATAAAACTTAGAAAACATAAGTGTCATGCTTTGTGATTTTGGGTTAGCAGTGGTTTCTTAATATGACCCTGAAAGCATCAGCAAAATAATAAATAAATTGGACTTCAAAAAATTAAAGTCTGTTGTGCTACAGATGATACCATCAAAAAACTGAAAAGACAATCCACAGAATGGGAGGAAATATTTGCAAATCCTATCTTTGATAGGGCCTTGTATCCAGAATATATAAAGAACTCATATAATTCAATAATAAAAAGATTAGCCAATTTTAAAATGAGCAAAGGATGTGAATAACATTTCTCCAAGAATATATACATATAACCAATAAGCACATGAAAAAGCATTCAACATCATTCGCCATTAGGGAGATACAAATCAAAATCACAAGGACTACCACTTCACCCACTGAGGTGTGACTATAATCAAATATGACCCAGCAGTCCCACTCCTAGGTAGATACCAAGGGAATTGAAAACATGATCACATAAAAATTTGCACATGAATGTTCATAGTAGCATTATTTATAATAGCCAAAGAGTAGAAATACCTCAAATGTCCATTAACTGTTAGTGGATGAACAAAATGTGGTATATCCATATGAGGGAGTATTATTCAGCCACAAAAAGGAATAACGTATTAATGATACATGTTTCAATAGGAATGAACCTTAAAACTTTTGCTGTGCTAACTGAAAGAAACCAGACACATAAGGCAAGATATATATTATGTAATTCTCTTTATATGAAATGTCCAGAAGAGGCAAATCTATAGAGAAAGAAATTAAAATAGTGGTTGCCTGCGGCTAGAGGTAGGGATTGGGTAGGGAGGGACTGCTAAGTGGTCTGGGATTATTTGGGGTGTGGTGATGATAATGTTCTGGAAATAGAGGCAAAAATTGCACAGTCTTGTTAGTTTACTAAAAACCATCGAATTGTTCACTTTAAATAAGTAAATTATATGGTGGGTGAGATAACCTATCAATAGGAAGTTAAAAAAATAACTCCTTTAAGTTAGGGTGTTTTTTCTGTTTAAAAAAATATGGGGAGCAGGGAGCATTTTGGTATTGCAAAGGGTGACTCAGATGTCTGATCCTTTCTGGCAGACAACTAGCTAGAAGTAGGACTCTCAGAGTTTTGCTAGGCCCGATTAAAGAAGCACATGGGAAGGCACACTTAAAAAGGGTGGCACCCCGAGGGAACGTGGGTGGCCAGGAGAAAACTGTAAGGTTCTCCTCCTTATGAAGAAAGGTATAGAAACTAACTTTATCTGCTTAATAACCTTGCCATTGGCTTCATCTGGAATTGTGTCTTGCAGTTTATACTCAGTCTCCGGTGAAAAGAACACTTGTTAGGTTCAGTTATGCTCAAACATAGGCGAGACACACTGTGCCAAGCACTGGATATAAAGATGTATGACCTGCTGTGCCTTCACAACGCTTCTAGTCTTAGGGCTTACTGATAATGAAAACAGAAGTAAGAAGGCAAAAACAGAAAATTAAAGCTGGTCAGTTTTAATGTCAGGTGCTGAGTAGCAAATAAGGACAACATCTGGTATATGGTACATATAAAATGGACTGTGAGTTTTAAGAGATCTCTGTGTACATATGTTACATTGGATGGGGTGTTTAAATGTCTTCGAATGCGGAATGTAGGCCACAAAGGGGAAACAAACCTTGTCTGCATATACTTGATCAGAGAATGAAGTAGGGCAGGCTACTTCAATTAGTCAGTTGGACAGATATTTATTGACACCAGTATTTGTGTCAAACATTGTGCTAGATACTAGGGGAAGTCCTTTTACCTTGGAAGAAAGAATGCCAGTTCCAGTAACAAACTAAAATAGCTGCTTAAGTCTGTCTCAGAGTGGGAGGGCAGAAAGAGATGTCAATGCATGGCCTTCACTCTGTCAGAACAGTCACATGGATTGAGACAGGAAGGTAGGCACGTAAGTAGTCCAGGGAAAGTGTTCCTTCAAGTAACTACGTGGAAAGATCAGTTAGGTGATGAATAAAAGAGTTATAACACCTGGCATCCTAATGAGTCCACCGTACAAGTGTAGGGAGACTTAAATAGGAGCTCGACAGGGAAGTAAGGGCTTATATTCAATGACAGAGCTTCAGTACTTTTCTTATCTGTTTCAATTATATAGCAGACATCAACTTGGACATATCAAAGCCTTTGAAAGCAAACCTGAGTTTTACCAAGTTGGATCAGATAAACAATTTATTAAAGAAGATAAGAAGTGCACACAGCAAAGAGACTTCAGCCCCTTCGGATACCACGCTGAATAAGGATGAGTTTCCAACCTCAAAATGTTACCGTGGAAAGTTGTCAAAACCTAAGGTTCACGGTGATGGAGCACAGAAGATTCCATTTCAAGAAAACATGTGGAGAACTGTTTCTTGCTTTCAAAAAATTTCTGTCCATACTACTCAGATTGTGGTCTCCATGGAAACTGTCCCCCATCCTAGTAAACCATGCCTATTAGCATCTTTATCAACCCTCAGTGGAAGCCTTAATGTCAAAGCAGCACAAAAAGTACCTGGTAAGTCACAGAAAGGGGGGGAGGGAGATAATAATATGATTTGTTTGCATCTGAAAATGCATAATTTTGAAGATTCATATTATGTAGAGGTTAAAAGTTTTAAGGACCATTACAGAGAGGGACGTTTCTGATTTGTGACCTTATTTTAAGAGGTAATTTTATAACAAATACTTTGAACTAAATATTTTAACACCCTAAATGAAACTGTTGGTATCCATCTCTTCGGGCATGTTCCTACAGATGTCTGTAAAATCATCCACTTCTAAATTCCTTTTTACCTAAAATAGCTTAGTGGAACAGTGGAGTATCAAGGTTTTCTTTTTCCCATATCTTTTTTTAAATTTTTTATTGTTATGTTAATCACCATATATTACATCATTAGTTTTTGATGCAGTGTTCCATGATTCATTATTTGCGTATAACACCCAGTGCTCCATACAGAGCGTGCCCTCTTTAATACCCATCACCAGGCTAACCCATCCCCCCACCTCCTCCCCTCTAGAACCCTCAGTTTGTTTTGCAGAGTCCATCGTCTCTCATGGTTCGTCTCCCCCTCCGATTTCCCCCCCTTCATTCTCACAGATCTGTACCTCTGAAACAAATAATACAGTATATGTTAAAAAAAAAAAAGAAGAAGAAGAAGATAGCAGGAGGGGAAGAATGGAGTATCAAGTTTTGTGAACCCTTAGAGCAGTGCTTCTCGAAGCGTGCTCTCAGAACCAACAGTATCAGCATCACCTAGGAACTCGTTAGAAATGCCAGGGTTCAGACCCTCCCCCTGACCTACTGAATCAACAGCTGTGGGCATGGAGCCCAGAAATCTGTGTTCCAAAAGCTCTGCAGATGATTCTGATGCACTGTATTAAGTCACTGGTCACAATTTATTTAAAAAGAGAGAAATTATTCAGGTGGCAAGTCTGCTACGCAAAGTGTAGCAAAAACCAAGGTTCAATTTGGCAGGGACAGTGCCAGTGACTGAGCCAGCAGTACCTGGCAGACGAAGGCTACGCTTCGGGACCTAGCCTAGCAAAGGGTGGTGAGGACCCTGCAAACTGGATGGCATCGATGGGTGGGGAGGTGAGAAATTAACCGGCAATGACATCCACATTTTTCTCTTTTGTTACCATGACTGAAGTGTTAATGTGCTTTTTCACACTGGAGAAGGGTAAGCAGAAGGAATGGGAAGAGGGGAAGAGAAAAGGCAAGGTACCGGTGGGAAGTAACAGTTTTCAGTCACAGAACCTGCTGCTGTTTGGAGTTCAGGGCACAGTGCCAGCAATTATACTTTGAAAAGTAAAAGTAGCAAAAGGAAACATTTTTTTCCACTTTAATTTGCAGGAAAGAATTGGGGCTAGAGGGATAGTGTAGGGGATAAAGTAAATCCTGAAACTCTATGCAACTTAGTTGCTTACTAAAAAGTAGGTAAGTGGCAGCTGGAGACTCCCTGGAACTTAATTCCATGTAGCCAGTTTGGGCACAGTAGTTTAAGAGATAAAGGAAAAGTTTTATGGTTGAGAAGTATGAGTTTTAGGCCAAAAAGTAGATGATTTATTTCTTTCTCACCAGAAATATTTGTGACCAAGCCAGCTAAAAGCACTGTATTTTTTTTTATTGTCTTAAAAGTTAGAAATGAAAAATGCAAGGTCCGTGGGACATGAAAGACTGTGAAGCACTGGAGGTTACTTACAGTGTCTGATTTATCCACAAATAGATTGCAACCCAGACAACACTGGCTGGTTCCCACGCCTTTCCAGTTGTACCTTCATCATAGCAGGGAAAGGTTAGGACGCAGAGGGAAACAATTTAAATGGACTGTCCTCAATTCTAGGTCCTTTTCTGTCTTGTTTTATTCATTTGCTACTCATATTTTACCCACTTTTAATAGTATCTGTCCTCAGTAAACATCTCTATAATGTCGTTAAAATCCTCTCCCTGAGCTCCACAAGATAGTGGACTCATTCTGCTTTTGTAACTTTTTTTTTCCCCCCTTCACCCTGGAAAAACTACATACCCCTATCTCTTACAATTATGCCCTTCAATCTAGTTAAACACAGAAATAGAAACTATAGCTCCTACAAAGACATTCTTTATACAAGTCTAATGTGTAGTGTCCAACAAACGTTCTCAAGTAGTTACTTGTGTCAACAAATCAAATTGAAGTTAGCTATTTAATAGGAACAATTTTATTATGAGAACATAACGAATGCCAAATCTGTTCTCTGCATTTCTCCTTCATGCAGCAGCATGCTCAGTTTAAGAAGATAACGTTAGCAAACTAATCACTAATTATAATCAAATAAAATAAGATTGTGTTAAGTTCTAGTTATTGCTGATGGCTGATTTCTGGGAAATTATAATTGAGAGATTATTACATATTTTTCAAAAATTAATGTATAGCTAAGCAAAACTTTTTAAAAGCGAAATATCATTTTTTAAGCTTTGAACATTAATTTCATTATATAGTTGAATATCTTAAAAAGTCATGCTTTGCAACCTGGATGAAATATACTCAAATATATATGCAAGGTATATTTTTGATGAGTGGTAAAAGTATCCCTCACCCCCCCCCAAAAAAAACCCTCCTACCAGTAGTTATATTTCTTTTCTTATTATGCAAGTGACATCGTTCTTCATTGAACTAAACTTTTTTATAGTGTATCTTTGAGCTCAACAGAGTTAATGTCAGATTTTTATAGTTTGAATCTAATACAGAAATACCTAACTGTGTCTTTGATTTTACAGTTTATGTAACTATTGTGACCCATCTGCAGCAGCTGCACTTTTCAAATTATTTGCTGAACCAAATTGAGCACAGTGACAAAAGTAGTCATTTCAGATGTACTATTAAACAGAGAGAGAAAAAGGAGCATTGCCTTGGTACAGTATAGCCATCTGCTGTACAGATGTTATTGTATAGAATGACTTAAGATAAAATAATTGTAGAAAATTTTCATTAAAACCTCAACAATTTGCACTTGTTTATGCGAATCTGCATAACTCCCCAATGAGACAACACACTTGGGGTTTCTTTGGTTCTCACTCACTTTCTCTTTGATCCTTTTTGATGTGCTGACTTTAATAAACACAGTCAAAAACACTGCAAAAACATCATGGAAAAAACTACAAAGGAACAATTATAGCAGCAGAAACTACTCTAATCCCTAACTTACGCAAGCTATTTTTAGTGAAATATTTTTTTTAACACTCTTTATGTGACAATGTTATATAAACAGGGTAAAACAGTCCTTTCCAGATGAGTTTTAATTTAGGAGCTGAAATAGATTTGTAATGCCAGAGGAATCTTATGTTCTAAGTAAAATTTAGAGAAACACAATGGGGAATGTGTTGTAGGCATGTTTCCTCACTTTTGAAGGGTACAAAAAATGTTTGAGTCCATCTAAGGATTGTATTTTTTATCATCTAAACTGTCATAAGCTTATGGGAAGAGTATGGGGAAAAGGAGTAACAAGAGCATGAAAGGGGAAAGTTAATCTTCTTCCCAACACATTGACAATACACTTAAATCCAGGACGTTTTCCTGTTCGTTTACTGGTTTCTGCAACAAAATATGTACAAATTATTCACTGAAATGTTCTCATCATTTGAAACAAAATGAAATGGTTAAATATTTTCAATTTAAAAAAGAAAAAAAATCCACAAGTTCTTCTTAGCCTTCTGTACTATCCTGTGACCCTAAACTATGAGAGTTTCAAGGGACTTGATTTTTTTCCTACTTCTACTCTGCAGATGCTAGTGTAACAGTGACTTATAATAACCTAACTCGTATTTCTGCTAGAATACTTATGTTCTCCCATATGTCTTTGGTAAAATGGCTCTGAAGTTCTGATTTTAGTAGACGTAATGCTTAGTTTTTTTTCAGTTGGCAAACAATACTGAGAAAAAAAATAACAAAATGAATCTCACTTAGAGATTCTATCTTATTTTCTGAAACATTTTAAGGCTTGGTAGTATTTCTTTTGCTCTCTATTAAATCCATCCCATTCTATAGTGTGTTCTTTTTAAAAACAACGCCCTTCCCCCCACCTACACACATAATACAATCTTTTTTTTTTTGTCGTTTGAAGTATGTCGTTTTGGAGAAACCATAAGTATGTAGCTATAAATTGTGAACGCAGTGTAGCATTTTCCATAGGCAGGGTGGGGAGTGAGCTGCAGACTTTCGCTCCCCTTGTCAGAGTAAATCATGGCTCTATTAGGGCAGCACTCCTTAGATTTTGGCAAATGAGGGTACACGATTCAGGCTGTGAAATGGCTATTCTTTAGGCTGCCTTGCTCTTGCTCAGGGACGCTTAGATTAGCGGGCTCCATGTAGATAAGGAAAAGGGAAATGGGATATAAACAAGTTCAGTGGCACAAAGGGTTGGGAGAAGAGCCTAAGTGAGGCCATCTTGGTTTGCATTTTAGTCAGAATTTGGGGAAAAGTTGCAAGGATCCTCTGTCCATAGGCACTTAGGGGACTTGTCATCCGTGGCAGAAAACAATGACTTGAACTCCTGGTCAAAGAGCTGTCATTTTAAATAACTTTCACTACCCCAGCCTCTGTCATCCAGATGCACTTACCTGTGTGTATAAACAGAAATAGAAAGACAGCACAGGCACATTATTTTTCACATAGAGGAATGCCTCTTCTCGTGTTCACCAAATTCAAGACCCATAAAACGTAAAGAACCTAAAGTTCCTTTTCATGTACTGAAAAGTGAAACCCGGTCATTAATTGATCCAAAGTGGAGCTCCAGCTTTTCATTCCACAGCTAACTGGATCTCCTGAGGAAAATCTCTCAAGGTGTTGTCATAGCTGTTGGATGCGGCAGAAATGCAAGTAAGCCTAAGGGGAAATAAAACATTAAATTAGATATGACTACCTAAAATAATATGTCGCAATAGCCAGCCATTTACAACACCCCAAAGACTTTCGTTACTTTTAGAAAGAAACAGCTTCTCTTTCCAATGCCTGAACAATAGGAAATGAATTCTTTGACAATTAAAGCCAGAGGACAAACTTAACTTTCAAGCCGCCACCGAGGACTGAAATGGAAGTACAGCTTGTGGACCACTATACAGATCACTAACAAACCTTAATGAATATTGGGTGTGGGCATCAGGGTCCTGTCATTTTTGACACTATGTCCCAAGTAGCTTAAACCCAACACTCAAGGAAAGGTGGAGACCTCATTGGGTCTGTAACATCTGGGATTTTATTTGTCATTTTGGCATACCCTGCAAGCGCAAAAGAAAGAGTAAAAGGGGATTATCTTGACAATGAAATGAGTTACTGAATCTTGTGATAATGAAAAGCAGAAGAATTCTAATGCCTTTCTATAGTCCCTGAGGTAGAGGTGCGTTTATAGTTTTGCAGAAGTAAAATGGAGGCAGGCAGAACAGATGGCCTAGAGTCCGTGAAACCTGACACCCCTCACCTCACAACTGAGTACCACTATTAATCCTGGTCAGATTCCCTCTTATTACTTTATAACAAGGTTCAAAGTTGCTACTGATGAACTGGCGTGTCCCTCTTGTTTTACTCTTAAATTATCTATAGATTACGGATTCTTTTCAACAGTGATATTTTTCTGTATATACTGATGGACTATTGAGACATTCAAAAGAAGTAGAATAGGAAGTTCTAAAAATTAAACGGGAAATGAGAAAAAAGTAAAATTCTCGTTACTTTTTTTCAAAATAATGTTCCGTATTATTTCTCTAATATTGTGGGAAATAAAAACCATAAATGTATAAGATGCTCTCTTGGGGAGTAATTCTCTTGTCCTCTTCTCAGAAATCGCATGCAGTGGAGAAGAAATCCCACCATGCAAATTTTATTCTCCTTGTTGTAATTGTTACATGCAATAATATATAATTAGCTGGAATTTTGGATAATAATAGGCAGCGTTATCTTAGATCTTTCTTCACACCCTTAGAAAGAGAGGTAACAGATTAAGAATGTTTGATGTTTAAAAAAAACAAAACAAAACCCTGGGAGATAAATGCTGTTCAGACACGTTTACACCGTTACTTACTCTTTTGTTTAACCCAATTATATTAATACAGTCTTCTACATCTTTCATTTGGGATACTTAAATTTTTCTGTTTTAAAAAGCTTTGTGCATTTTTTAAAAATGTCTGTTTTGTGATTATTATTCTTCACATCCATTTTTTGTTTTAGTGCTAGGTGGTTACTATAGCTGCTTTGGATTCCAATGGGAAACCTTTAAAATACATAGGATAGTTACTTTAGAAATGAAGAAGATAACTGCTGGATTGAATTGCTAATGTGTTAAAAATCATCTAATAAGCAACCAGCTTCGGATGTCGAGCACTGTCATGTGCTCTGGTGTAGCGAACATTGTGTACCTGCCCAGCCTTTCGTAGAGGGAGATGAGCTCATCTCCGAGAGATAACCATCTCTGACTTTTTCTTCTGATTCATCATCGACCTGAACTCCATTTGAACCTTGTTAGACAAAAAACAAGCAGAATTCCTGGCCCAAACTATAAAATATAATTAAGCCCTTTTGAAATGATGTGTAAAAGAACATTGCTGTACCCCCACTTATAACCACTACCACCACCACAACCAATAAAGTTAAATCAAGCACTGCCTGTAATGGATTAAAATAATAAATGTTCCTGGATTTCAGTGTTTGAAGTACTTGAAGAAAACAGGCTCCCAGCAGCCCGGGTAGCTGAATGCAGGAGAGACATTTATTAATGACGAGTTCAAGGATTTGGCCTGTTTAAGATCATTACTTTCTGTTTACCGTGTGTTACACATCTTTTATATTTTTTACACAGCCCACATGTGTCCACATGCAATAATGAAAGCTTTTTTTTCCAACAAAAGAATTGTTAATTGTGTAAATATGGTTCTCTTGGGGAATGTGAAGTCTTCACAGGACTTGCTCCCTTCTAATGAGAAATCCAGTACAAGTATACTCTTCCAAGTATATCCACCTTCAATCTTGTCTCTAGCTGTATTGGTCTAGTTCTTCCTATTGTTTTTAATTACCAAATTCTAAACTTAATCTAGACTACTAGAAAACTTTGGCCTTAGGTTAGATATTTTAGAATTGTGTCCCATTGCAGTGGACTTTGTGTATCTTAAGTACCATAGGAAAAAAAAAATGCTTTTTATTTCTTCTAGTTTTAACAAAGGTATGATAAAGAACGATTTCTCTAGTTTTAGATACATTTGGAAAGGGGGAAGGGCAACTGATAAAAATTTCCCACATATACCTATTTAAAACAATGTTCCATGGGCAGGAGAAAAAAGGGCCTTTGAGACAACAAAAATGCCATCAGTTGACATAAAGATATCTCACTGCAGAGTGCTGTTAGGGAAGAAAGTTTCCAGTCCTAGTAATTAAGTACTGGAGCTCTCAGCAGCTTCTCCTCTGCATCTTAATGGTAGCACCTTATAGGTTAGTATTAGGTGAAATGGACAAGAATTATTGTAGCCCTCTGTGCTGGGGCTGTGGAAAAAGGAAGATTAGGAGTAAATCTCTCTCCCCCGCTCTACTGAATTTGTGACGGCATTTAGTTTTGCCTGTGGTCACAGCAAATTGCCCTCTCATCCACATAAGCCATGAGTAGGCTATTTGCTAGGAAAATTTCTGGCAAAGCAACGTCATCAGTAATGAGTGACTGAGGACATGTCTTAGATGTTCTTTTACTCTCTGGCTGGGCCTCTGGACCTGTAGGCTGTGTTGGCATAACATACCGAGGCCATGCAAGACAGCTGGGGACAGGAAAAAGCATTTATTCACAAACCTGTTGCCAACTGGAAAAATGAAATTACTAAGAGCTAACTAATAGCAGTAGATTTTATAGAACAACCTGGTGCTGGAAGGAGGCAGACAGAATCTGAATCCTAGCCTTGCTACTTACTGGCAGTTGATGGTGGTAAAAGTTACAACACAGCTCATTTCCAAAATGAAGGCAAAAATACTTAATTCACAGGCCTGTTGAAAGGATTAAGTGAGATAATGTACTCAGAGTACCCTACACATTCCTTGGCACAGATTTATTAAATTCCTCAATAAATATTGGTCTTTTTTGTATCTTCCCCCGCTTCCCTCTCCCAGTACCACATGAATGGTGAAGTCATAGGTCACTAAATCTCCAAGTTGAAAGTTATCTTACAGATCATCCTTTTCTTTATCGAGAACCCTTTTTTATCTTTTTCTCTCATAGATCTCATGATCCAAACACATTGCATTTAGGATGAGGTAGCTAACGTAACTACACCAACTCGCTATGACTGTAACCAAAAAGAAAAGTTTACTGCACCTACGAGCCTGTTTCAGATAGATTCATGATTTCTTTTGGGCTCTTTGAAATTTTTTTTTTTTTGAAGATTTTATTTATTTATTTGACAGAGAAAGAGACAGCGAGAGAGGGAACACAAGCAAGGGGAGTGGGAGAGGGAGAGGCAGGCTTCCCGCTGAGCAGGGAGCCCGATGCGGGGCTCAATCCCAGGACCCTGGGATCATGACCTGAGCCGAAGGCAGCCGCTTAATGACCGAGCCACCCAGGCGCCCCAGGGCTCTTTGAAGTATTGAAAATACCTCATGAACCACCATTATTATGTGGAACTCTCTCAGGTCAAAGAACCCTGGATTGAGGCCCACTGAACTAGTCCTAACTCCCCCCTTGAGCTAAGGGTGAAAGATTAAGTGATTTGCCCAGGGATATTCTGAGATGGAGTGAAGACTGTAACACGTCCCCTGGCTTTTGATTGGTCTGTTATTACCAGTCTTAAAACACCTGGATTATGCAGATCAAGACCAATTTCTAAGTGGCTGTAGTAAATTATTAAGCAAGTCATTTCGCTTTCAACACTGTTTGAGTAAGTTTAAACCAATTCTTCCATCCATGTAACTTACTTTAAAAAAAAAATTGATTCACAGCAGTTTCCTTATGTAATTAACCAGCTACTGTATTCCTCTAAGAAACTTTTGAAGTGTGTATTTACTGTTGTTCCTTCCTCGGTAAGGTTGCCGTACACTTTCCAGTATGCACAGTCAGATCTGCCGGTCAGCTTTTTTTTTTTTTTTTGCCAGTCAGCTTTAAAAAAAAAAAAAAAAAATGGCCACATGGTCCAATCAAGTTTTATTTTTCTAATAAACTGACACAACTGTGAAAACAGTGAGCATGGTGGCAGTTGGAGAGGAAGAAAGAGGCAAAATTTATCCTCCATTACCCTTTGGTATTTTTAGTTTAGTTTTTCTAGAATCTGAGTTCTAAAACATTTCTCAGAAAATACCTCTCCCAGACAAAGGCCAAGTAAAAATAGCTAACTCGTAGACATTTTTGTCTTTGATGAGTAATTCCCCCTTTATTTATGTGAAAGAAAAAAAAAATCCCATTCTTCTTACTTGTCATTTTATTATGGTCTAAAGAGGTTTGGGTTAGAGCGGTGGGGGTTGGGGGAAAGGCTTTTATTCATCAGTGAGGACTGGGTGAGAGTACATGGGGGTTGGAAGCCCCGCCCATGACAAATCATCAGATGGGAGGGGATACATGTTAGCAAGGGGACCACCCGGTTGGGCTCTCATTTTGATGGCTAGACTTTGTAGTAAATTTGTTCAAGAGCACCAGCATCCCTTTCAACATACATGTAGTTCTCTGACAGCTTTGTTATGTTCTGTTCCATATATTAATCTTAGGCTATATTTTAGTTTACTATATTAATAGGTAACAAATATATAGGCATATTGTAAAACAGAATGTAATTAAATACAATCTGGTCAACTTACATATTCTGTTGGGGGGGGAGCAAGGTTTGTTTATTTTGTTCATGGTTAAAATACCCAAATACCATTTTTTATGTACTTTAACATAATTAGTTGAAGGAACTAGAAATGAGAAGAGTTCTAATCTCTTTATGAACCATACTTAGAAAAATTTTTTCTGGCCATCTGGTTATTTATGGTCATCTCTTTATGGATCATCTCTTCATAGATCCTTATAAAAATTGTTTTCTTCCTCGCTTTTTGAGGCACCCAGATGCTTCACTGTTATGCAAATTGACCTGTAGATGTATCTAACCCATGCTTGCTGATTTTCTAGTAGCCTTAGATTATTTCCAGCTGTATAAAAAAATACCTGGATGTGTTTTGCTAGCACATGTCATCACTGAGTACTCTTGCTCATGACATACAGAAGCCCTGATTCAGATTGCATTTTGCACAGTCAGCATGTAGAGAATAGGAGCCTTACCAAATGTCTAGTAGAGACTGACGATGTAGGGCTGGCAGCATTTTGTAAACATTCTCCAAAACAAGTGGTTTGCATTTATTAGTCTTCCGAAGAAGTATTTTAAAGGTCATGAAACTACTTGTTCCTTGAACTAAATTTTTACACTCAATGAAAAGTATGTCAGTATGCAAACCAAGCAAGATTATTTCTGTTTATCATACCAGTTGTTTCTGAAATTGCTTCTCAATGTTGTTACACCTCATTTAGTTTAATTAAATATCTGCCATTAGTTTGCTAGGGCTGAAATTAAAAATATAAACAGATTTTTGAAAGAGGCCAATGGAAAAATCAGAAAAGCATTCTGTTGAATGGGAAGGAAGTAGAAGAGGTTATATACTTGGTTGAGCACACAATTGCTAAATGCAGTGTGGGGTCCTGGGTTGGATCCTGGAACAGGAAAGGGACATGCGGGGAGTAATGTGAAATTCAAATAAGGTCTATAAATTAGTTAGGAGTACTGAGGTTAATTTACTGGCTTTGGAGAATCATACTATAGCTTACGTAAGTTGTTAACTTTAAGGGAAGCTGAGTAAAGGGTATCAACTTTGCTCTAAAAGCCTATTATTATTTCAAAGTTAAAAGATTTAAAAAATGACCTGATAAATGTTTGAGTAACTTTAATAATATTCATACTTTAAAAGTTTAAGTGACCATTTAAAATCTTACGCTTCCACAGCATATTTAATTTTTTTTCTTCTCTCCATATTATTTTTGGAAATTTAGGGGGGAAATGAACAGTTCAGAAAATATAAAGGATACCACATCAAACACCTGTATATTCGCCCGCTAGAACAAATGTAAACATATCGTCATATTTGCAGTATGCACACACATGTGCAGATACACACCGAGACAAAATGTCACAAAATCACTTGGCCTTTTCCACCGCTGAGCAGATAGTTCTTTATAGTTTTTACATGTAGTAATTTTATCCAACAGTACATCAGTAGTCCACTAGGAAGGAGAGTAACACATTCCTTAATGCACTTTCTGTTGCCATTTATACCAGATTTGAAATGTGTAAGTATCTAGTTTACATGAACTCTGAGTGTTCTCCGTGGGTGTGTGTGGTGATACATAAAACAAGATTCATTTCATCCCAAGGAAGGTATTTAGCATGTTTCCGGATGAAAAAACAAAAAGGAGAGGATGACGTCCCGTAGGCTAGCTTCTCACGAAGTAAAAGAAAGGGAAAAGGAAAATCAATAACCCTGTCATGGGTCCCAGGGATTATTTTCATATTTTGTGGTAAAAGTGTGAAGTTCGGTTTACCATTTATAAATGACCCTTTGTGAAATTCATCACCACTCTTTATTATTAAGTGATCATCATAATCTCTTACTACTGGTCATTTACTCCAAGATTAAAACCACTTGAACTAACATGTTTTTCTATTATTTTGTTGTAGCTTTTTTTTTTAAACGTAGCAGGAAATGTTCAAAAGGAAACAGAGACTCTAATTAAACTTAAAAGCTGGTACTTGTGGGTGAACTTTTCTGTGGTGGCACCAATAACCCGGAACCCTTCAGTGAGGAGCAATGCCACAGCTGGTGTGTGTAATCAGTGTGGTGGGCCAATGGGCACATGCGGATGGGTTAAGTCAGTTGCCTCAAAAGTGAACCACAGAAGAACAGAGAAGGGGGCAGAAGGGACCAAGCAGGGCACACTTATGTCTGTGCCTTTGGGCAGGGCCTGTTCTGTGTCCTCACTGCTAGCACGAGCATCTTCAATTCTCAGTGCCACCTGTGTGTTTAAACAAGTCCATGATCAATGCTGGTGGATCTGAGACAGAATCAAGTACAAACTGTAAATGGATGACAAAGGTGTAAGAAGAGAGTGAGGAATAGGCTGTTGGGGAAAAGAAAGGAGAAAAATGAAGAGCGACTTACATATAGGTACACAAATACTTGATTAGAATGAAAGAATTAACAGCACAAAGGAGAATACAAAGCAAAAAAAATAGATTTGTTTGATAGTAGGGAAGTATCCATGTTTTTTAACAGTTCATTTGCTTAACAGAGTCAGTATTACAAACGCTGTTGGTTGTTTTTTTCCCCTCTAGTACTTCCTTATATCTCAGAACTTGAGGATGATAAATTGCGAAGGAAAAATCTGGTTTGAGGAGAAAAAATTGCAAATTATTTACTTTACCCAGTATATAGTAGATAACCGGTAAATGTTGGTTGAATAATGAATGCATGCATGTATAAATATCAAGGTGGAGGTTATCACAGAGATCCAGAAGCCTTACAGGTAGATAGAGGCATGGGAGTAGCACTTTCTTAAGAAATTAGGCATGGTTATGAGTACTATCGAAAGAAATTGTCCTTAAAGCCATGAGAGTAGAGAAATCCACTGGAATAAGAGATTGGGATGAGAGGAAAGAATAGAAGACTGTGGTTTCCCTTAGCAGTCCATTTACTTAGAGACTGTGTTTCATTTGGGATGCTTTAGGTTGTAAATGACAGAAAATCCAACCTAAGCTGGTTTAAGCGGTCTCATGTAGGTGAAAAGCTTAGGACCGGTGCTGTCCTTAGGCATGGCAGAATCCAGTAGATCTCTCTTCTGTGTTACATAGCTTCTGCCTCAGACCCCACATGGGGGCTCCTAGCAGCTCCAGTGCCTTCATTTTCTTAACTTCAAAGCCAGGGAGCAAGAGGAAAGGCCACTTTCCTCATTGGTATTACTGTACCTCATTGGTTTGCATTGAATCTCATGCTCATCCCTGAGCCAAATCAAACTCCAGAGAGTATCAAACATGAAAATCAAAGTCTGGCAACTTTCCAGCCCTACTAGCCTGCTTTCTGGCAAAGCATAGATTCTATTATTGCTGAAATAAAGCTAAAGCTAGAACAGTGCCTGCCTCCATTGTAAGGTCTCTGTATCTCAGGTACATTTTGCCTCCTCCTACCCTCCTCAATACACACCTGAGTCTGGCTGGCTTTCTTCTTCTTGTTGCAGACTCCCAGGTGTTGGCCCAACCATTGGTTTCCTACTTCTTGGGCCACTTTTCTGAGATTACAGCCCCGAACTTTATCTTTATTCTCGCACGAATTCTAGGTATCCCATTGTCTCTACCCAAGCAAAAAACAGGATTTGTATGACAGCAGTGAAGTGTTTGTGTGTTTAACAGGGTATGCAGTGACACAAAAGCTGTCAATATTTCTATACTTGTTTATAATAATTCAACAAGTTTAGAATTTTTTCTCACCCCAGGCAATAAATACTTATAATTGTATAACTTCAGGGAATTAAGAAAAGCCTTCCATCAGCCCTACTTAAGTTCTTCTTTGAGGGGCACCTGGGTGGCTCAGTCATTAGGAGTCTGCCTTCGGCTCAGGTCATGATCCCAGGGTCCTGGGATCGAGCCCCGCATCGGGCTCCCTGCTCGGCGGGAAGCCTGCTTCTCCCTCTCCCACTCGCCTTGCTTGTGTTCCCTCTCTCTGTGTGTCTCTCTCTGTCAAATAAATAAATAAAATCTTTTTTAAAAAAAGTTCTTCTTTGAGAAGAGATAGGCACTTTCTGTGGAATATATACAAGATATAATGATGTAAATTTTGTCATTCCAGTACTAGGATTTTTTTTAAGCAAACCTCAGAAACTAATTTAGACAGTACAATATCAGTATTTTGAGTAGTTCCTGCATAGTAGAAATATCTAGTAAGTTCCAAATTCTGTATGTATTAAGTTACTTCTACAAAGATTTTATCATATGCTTACAAATATCTTTGTATAGATGAAATCTGTTATAGAGTGAGAAAGGTAATCTTCTTCATCTGTATGCTGTAGACAAAATGTTGTCAAGCCCATTCTTAACAAAACTCCTAGAGATAAATATTAGCCCTTTCTTTTGATAGTCTTTTCTTTGATAATTACCTTTGCTCTCATGAAGTTGTCCTTTATGTCTGTCTTAGTTCTTCTGCTTTAATTTTCACCACTTCAAAGTGATATTTTAGGAATGATTAGAAATCAGCACATAGAAGAGGTGTTCAGCAGGTTTCTCACTGTTACAAGAAGATGTACAAATAAGGAAAGGGAGAAGGCTAGAAACCACTCTGTGGTGCTGGATGAGAACCAGAGGTATCAGTATGAATTCATGATTTTTAATATATGTTCTGATGGATAGGTAAAGAAATATAGATGCGTACATAAACATGGGTGGTTTATATACATAGGCTCCTTAGCCCCCTCTGCTGAGAAGGCCTAGAAGCAGTGACGCCCTAGTAGCAATGAGCATACTTACCACCTAGATTTTGTTTTCTAGAGAAATGACTGATGCCATAGATGAGATGGGAAAAATACAGGATAAGCCTAATACATCTTTTATGGCCAAAAAGTAAAGAAGTTCTCAAAAAATGTTGGGGGTATATCAAAAGGACACAGGACCCAACTTGAAGGGGTTCTCAACGCCCAGAGCTGGTTCAGTGGAAGCAACAAAGTAAATGATAGTACTAGATTATAATCCATAAAATAAAATAAATACCTGTGAGTCCATACACATACAAATAAATAATTGAACTGATAAATGGGGTAGAAAGGACAGCTCTTTTTACCACAGAATGCTAATTAATTAATGTAGAAGAATAAGAAAAGTGGAAAATCAACATGTTCATACACCACAGTCATAATCATTGCAGGCAAGAACCACTGATGGATGCTAAAACATTAGCAGGTAAAAGTTTTATGTAAAAGAGGATACTTGCATGATCTTCATATATCTCCCCCACAAGATACTTGTTATTTTCAAAAGAAAAAATAGCAATTTTACAGTGGCAGACACCACTTTAGCCATGTGATCAGAGTTAATATTGCCAGCATTAAAACATCAGTATCCCATACCCCAATATATGATAACACGGAGAAGGGCATCACTCCTCTGGGATTCTTGCCAAAAATGTATAACTTCATTCTAGTGAGAAAACATCAGATATATTGAGAGACATTCCGCAAAGTAATTGGCCTCAAGAACATCAAGGTCATTAAAGACAAAGAAAGCTGGAGGATCTGTCACAGGTTAAAGGAGACTAAGGAGATCTGCCAGCTAAATTCAGTAGGGATTCCTAGTTTGGATCCCGGACCATCAAAGGACAGGAGTGGGGAAAATGGCAAAATTTACATGAGATCTATAGATTACTTACTGGTATGATATCAATGTTGATTTCCTGATTTCAGTATTTCTGCTATGGTTACATAGCTAGATGAGAGGTATATGGGAACTCTGTATATTTTTGCAAGTTTTAGGTGCTTCTAACATCGTTTCAAAATAAAAAGAGTTTTGTGTGATTTCTTTTAGAGGAGGGGGACTTGGAATGGAGGTCTCCTCCATCCAACCTTATTATTCTATGACACACTGATAGAATGAAGAATGGCAAAGATTTAAGCACTTTTCTGTTTTGTCTGTCAATTAAAAAATATGTTGAGACAGATGAAAGTAGGATCAGATGTTATACTGGCAATTCAGTTTGGTGGGATTTATCCTGAAGAGCTACTGTTGTGCCCAGTGCTATACTGAATAAAATGGTCTTTGCCTCCAGGATGGTCAGTCTACTAAAGCTTGAAAATGATGTGGTCTACTATTTCAATCATTTAGCTTACCAAAATCTCTCTTCCTTGATGTTTTAAAATAATGGAGATGGATAGAATGATCTAGAAATTAAGTCTTGGAATAAGAGAGCAAGAACTCCCAAAGTGGGCCCTGAGATTTTTTAAATCTGGGTCTCTGGCGAGGCAATGATAAACATTAAATGAGATAAGCAGCCTAGAAGGCCTTTGGTTATTAAGCATTTTGTGTATGAGGAACCAAAAGAATATTCACATTAAGATTACTACTAGATAATTGGGTATTTCACTGTAGGGCAGAATGAAGATGCATGTATTGGGGAATAAAGAGAAATGTAATTCTGATGTTCCCTTAATACTCATTTGCTAGATGACTGTACTGAATCAAGCCTAAACTTTCATAATCCCATTATGAGAAATTTCTGAATAATAAATTGATATGTTTCATTTAGCAGATATTTACTGTTGAGTAGTAAATATTTCAGGTAATGTAATGCAGTTAAGTCAGGAAGTTATGACTTAAGTTCTAAACCCCATTAATGGAGATGATTTTTGATTCTTAGGTATTTGGGGACCTGTTTTTTTTTTAATTTTCTGTTTTATTTCTTTTCTCTAAGTGAGGTGTAGTTGTGAATCAAGAAAGTTGTATAAATGAAATGGAAGTCTTAGTGCCATAATGGAGTTGAAAAAATTTATGAAACTGATTTCTGCCATCCTAAATTTTAACAAAAGTCTTAGCCCTAATTTACATGGGTGTGATGTCTTCCATGGAAGATTAGAAGTTATCTATCTTATTTCTGTGGTAGGAGCATACAACATATATGAAGTTTCCAAGTCTCCACAGAATTGAAAAGTCAGTGTGGGTACTATACTTTGAAACGTGTATACTATGGGCCTAAGGTGTTTTTTAATCTTTCATCTCTTTTAAGGATCAAATATCATTAGAAAAATAAGCCATGGGCATTACAAACGCGGTCTGGTGAAATTCAGTATTCACAATGACAATTCAGAATATGAGCTCCTTCGGGGAAAGTTAACCCACCACTCTAACTTTGCATCCAAATATCTTAAAGTGTGCTGTTGGTTTTATGAAAAGGTTTTGATCTACACTTCTAGTTTAAGTTCAAAAGAAAAACCTACATTTTAAAGTGTATTCCTTTTCTGGGTATATTTACTTTGAACTATAGCATATAGTTTTTCTCATAAATCTAACCTGCCACTATCTGTTTTTAAGACTTTGTAAACTTCAAGTGGTTATGATGTGTGAAGTTTGGATTAAACTAAAATTTTTAGAAAACACATGTTATATATTTTGATTGTTTTGAATTTTAACATGGGCCAGTCAAAAACTTGAGTGTCTAGCAAAATAATATACTATACTCTGTTACTATAAGAAATCACAGAAAATTGCCCTTTCCCATCATGTTAACAATAGACAAATGAAGCAGCTGTTCTTATTCTTAATGTAGTTTGAAAAACTTGCACAATTTAATGAAAATGTCTCTACTCATAAAGCTTAAAATGCTCACACATGGAAAAAGTCATAATGTTTTGGCAAATATTTCTTTGTTAGGAATGTGAATGAGGCATACCTGCTTCATAACTAGAATTCTATATAAGTGTCCTAAAACTGTGGGAGGAAGCCAGCTGAAAAAGAAGGCTCTTGACAAAGGATGAATTAATGCTTTTTAAAAAATACAGATAGTTCTTGCTCAAACATACGTTTTTGACAAGGAATAATTATAACATATACCCCTCTTCTTTTTTTTTTTCCAGGTATAATTCTTGAGTCATCATTTCTACTCAACATAAATGATTTTCTGCTTAAAACAAGTCTCAAAGAAAGAAATCGGATTCTGTTAGGACCATGCTGTGCTACTGCCAATCTGGAAGCTAAGTGGTGTAAACACAGTGGCAATCCAGGCCCAGAACAGTCCATACCAAAAATATCCATTGATTTAAGAGGAGGTCTGCTACAGGTCTGTGGGGATTGGCCACATTTTTCCCCTAAGTTTTCAACTAGCCTTTGTTCATTTTTTGAACTGTTAGACTAAATCTTGATATGGTGAGAATGAGTATTATCAGATTGATCTCTTACTAAGCTTTTTTAGCAGCTTTATTGAGATAGAATTCACATACCACACAATTCACCTAAATAAAGTGTACGATTCAGTGGTTTTTTAGTAATTCATGAAGTTGTGTGCTCATCACTATAACCCATTTTAGAACATTGACACACACACACACACACCCCCCCCCTCAAAACCCTGTACCCATTAGCATTCATTCCCCATTACCCTCTAATCCTCTCCCTAGGTGTAGGCAACTACTAATACATTTTATGACTCCATATTTGACTGTTCTACACATTTCATGTAAATGGAATCATATAATCTGGTCTTTTGTGACTGGCTTCTTTAACTTAGCATAGTGTTTTCAAGGTTCATCCATATTGTAGCAGGTGCCAATACTTTGTTCCCTTTTTTTTTTTTTAAGATCTTATTTATTTATTTGACACAGAGAGAGAGAGAGAGTACAAGCAGGGGGAGCTGCATGCAGAGGGAGAAGCATGTTCCCCGCTGAGCAAGGAGCCTGATGCGAGGCTCTATCCCAGGACCCCAGGATCATGACTGAGCTGAAGGCAGACGCTTAACCAACTGAGTCACCCAGGCACCCCTACTTTGTTCCTTTTTATGGGCCAAATAATATTCCATTATATGGCCATACCACATTTATCTATTTATCAATTGATGGACATTTGGATTCTTTCCACCTTTTGGTTATTATGAATGATGCTGCTAGGAACATTTGTGTACAAGCTGTTGTGTGGACATATGTTTTCATTTCTCTTGGATATGACTAGGAGTAGAATTGCTTGCTGGGTCATTAAACGTTTTTCTAATTATAGACTTTTCTACAAAGTAATCAACTTGTCTCAAGCACTGTGCCATCAGCAGTATATAATAACCATTTGCCAATGGCAGGTTCTTTAGATATTATAACATTTGATGATTAACACTTGATATATAATCAATTGCAGCATTTTATGCATTTGATTTATAGCCATGTATGGACTGTGTGAGGATATTCAACTTATTTCTTGGTAACTTTCTATTTGGATAGATGTGAATGTATTTTTTATATGATTTGATGTCCCCCAAGTTTGACATAAATCCAAAAATTTTGAGAAATTCACAATTACATAAAATGGAAATGACTAATTTGTTAATAATGGAGGCATATTATATATGAATTTCTTGTTTTCATCTAAAAGTTGTGTTGCCTTGACTTTTTCACCAGTTTTTTTACTGACGGGAAGATGTGAAAGGATTCTAATAACTTACTGCTTTGTATTGCTTTGGAGATTTTCAGGACCTATCAGAAATCTTCATGTATTTAACAATAAGCATGTGATTGCATGTTGTTTTATCAACAGTATTAACTGTATTACCATTTTCCCAAGACAGCAAAGTAACTCCTCATTAAAATCAACAATAAGACAAAAACATAGTATATTATCTCTACATTATAAAGTCACTGTCTCTTGACAATTTAAAGCCCAGAGCACAGTGTTCAACTCCCCAGCTTGACTTTTTACTTATCTCTATTTTTCAGGATCCAGTAAAAATAAGATTGATGAGAACACAGTAGACTTAGTATCACATCTCTTACCTTTATTTCTGTTGCCTTAATTCCAGAGAGCAGGACCCAAACTTAGGTTTAAAATTTACCCACAGGTATAGGGTTATTTTTTTCTACGTCTTTATATTTTTTCTATTTTCAGTGTTAATCTGGTTCTCTTAAAAATAATGGTTGTATTGCCTTTATCCAATATATACAAACAAATGTAACATTATTTGCATTTTGAGTCCTCTGACATTAATCATTATTACCCACGGGTCATACTTCTGTTATGGACTAGTAACTCTACACATGCAGAGAAAAGAGAATTTGATCCTCTTTATTACAGAAAACACCAAGGCCCTTGTTCTGAAACTCTACCGTATCTCCTCTGTGGTTGATTCTCAGGGGCTGTGGAATACTGTATGTTGGCACATTCTCGCTAAACACAGAAGTTGGGAGCCTTCTGAGTTCAAGTTCATTGAGCATCTTCCCTTTCTTTTTCTCTGAAGAGTAAAAGTGCAAAGAAAGGAACCTTATAATTAAGAGGTGTTTATTTAAACTCATGACAAAATGTAGGGAGCTATTCCACAAGGTTATTATTATTCTTTTAAAAACATTTTGGCCTAGAAGATCTTCATTGCCTTCTCTCAAACTGTAATAGGTATTGTTTTCTCACTTAGCTAAGTTAACTCATAAACATTACCTCACACAAACATAATTTCATTGGTAATTCAGCACTGAAAATTGTTATTCTCACGATATATGATGTAATTGATTTTCTTGTTTTTATATATTTATTCAAGTAGTAGAATTTCATCCCATAGGTCAATTACTTAGAAACTATAGTTATTGTCAATAATTAAATTGAACGTAATTATGGTCTTGCATTAATTCAAGTATGATTGTGCCTAATTATCCTCATGAAATGTTTGTACTTAAAAGCCACTGAAATTTTTTGTATGATTCTTAAAGGTTTTCTGGGGTCAAGAACATTTGAACTGTTTAGTTCTTCTACATGAATTACTCAGTGGATACCTTAAAGAGGGGGGAAATTTTGAAGCGCAAGTTCCTGAAGCAGTGTCCCAAATGCCGTCTCCTATAGAAAAGAACCAGATGTTTAAAAGTGAACAAAGTTCAGATGACCTACGGACAGGCCTATTCCAGTATGTACGAGATGCTGGTAAGTAGCAACAGCTTCAGTATGAGAGAGAGTTTTAACTGCACATTCACTAAATAGCACATCAAGATCACTTGAAAAGTACGTTAATACCTGCAGGACAAAAATAGTACATTACAAACAAACAGAGTTCTGGAGGGGAAGGGGGTGGGGGATGGATTAGCCTGGTGATGGGTATTAAAGAGGGCACGTACTGCATGGAGCACTGGGTGTTATGCACAAACAATGAAAATGGAACACTACATCAAAAACTAATGGTGTAATGTATGGTGATTAACATAACATAATAAAAAAAAATAGTACATTACCATTCAGTCTGTCTTAGGGAAAATTCTTAATTTGTTCCTGTCTCAAACCAATTAAAAATGGCCAGCCAGCTTCTTTACATTCTTATCTTTTATCCTCATAATGTTCTCTTTCTGTAATAAATCAACATGTTTCCTTTCAAAAGCATGCAATTAATTATTTTTTCCTTTAACAGAACCTTTGAAAATGCCTGGTGTCTATGAAGTCTTGTTTTACAATGAAACTGAAGATAGCTCAGGGATGATGTTATGGAGATATCCAGAACCTAGAGTGCTCACCCTTGTACGGATAACTCCTGTGCCCTTCAATACCACAGAGGATCCGGATATTAGCACAGCAGACCTTGGGGATATGCTACAGGTAGGTAATGACTGTTCATTTTAAATAAAAGCAATGTGAAAAAGTACTGATCAGATACCAGGAAAAAAGATTAGAGGGGCACCTGGGTGGCTCAGTTAGTTAAGCATCTGACTTCAGCTCAGGTCATGATCCCAGGGTCCTGGGATCGAGTCCCACATTGGGCTCCCTGCTCAGCGGGGAGCCTGCTTCTCCCTCTGCCTCTACGTGCCACTCCCCCTGCTTGTGCTCTCCCTCTCTCTCTGACAGATAAATTAATAAAATCTTTAAAAATAATAATAATCAAAAAAAGATAAAAACATACCTATTTTTCCCATCAATAGTATCAGAGAGAGGGCGCCTGGGTGGCTCAGTTGGTTAATCGACTGCCTTCGGCTCAGGTCATGATCCTGGGGTCCCGGGATCGAGTCCCACATCAGGCTCCCTGCTCAGCAGGGAGTCTGCTTCTCCCTCTGACCCTCTTCCCTCTCGTGCTTTCTATCTCTCATTCTCTCTCTCTCTCTCAAATAAATAAATAAAATCTTTTAAAAAAAAATAGTATCAGAGAGAAATACACACAAATACATATACATATGTATGTATACACACCCACAAAAGAGAAATTTTAAAATAGGGAATAATGTAATTCAGATTCATGATTCATGGCAATTTTGAGAGTTCTCAATTCTACTCTTAGCCCTTTATAGGAGGTTATGTTCCATGTTCTGAGTGTAATGGGACAGCTGTCATTCAGGTCACCATTTTCCAAATACCATGTGCTCACACTCTTCAGCATTTCTAGAACTGCCTTATGAAATAAAATATGTTCACATAAGGCCAGAATGGATGACTCAGTTTTCGTCTTCATTTCCAGAGCTGAAAATGGTCTCGGACTTGAGGTGGCTGATAGGAAAACTGTCTAACCCGTGGTCGTATTCCATGTGACTTTGTGAAAGTTTGTTGCTTGTCATTTCCCTGAGTTTAATGTCAGTGTCACTGAGGCTATCACTACATTATTTTTCCGCTTATCAATATTCTACAGAGTTGATTTCTCCAAAAATTTGTTTTCCTCTTAGTTTTCCACATATCACTAGATCACACAAACTCAGCACAGTGAGGTTGCTCTCTTTCCCTGACTTCCCACATCTAATGCATCAACAAGTCCTGTCAGTTCTGCCCCCAAAATATGTCCCTATTCCATCTACTTCCCTCTTTTTACTGGTACAACCTGAGTCCAGGCTGCCCCCTCCCTCTTCCCTGCCACAGTAGCTTCCGACTTGGTCCCAATGATTCTATTCTTGACTCCCTGTAATGCATTTCCAAATAGCAGCTAAAGTGATCTTTTAAAAAATGTAGATCAGGTCACATCACTCCTCTTAGAACCTGATGGTGCCTTCCTCTACTTCTTAGAACAAAATTCAACCATCTTGCTGTGGCCTGTAAGGACCTATGATGTGTGCCTTGCCCACCTCACTGACTTGGTCTCATGCCAGTCTCCCCATTCCTTACTAGGCTCCAGCCATACTGGTTGAGTATACCACTTGACAGTCATTTCTCTTGCTCTCTTCCCCAACTTTGTCAGGCAGGTACCAACTCAAATGTCCTATCATGGCTGGTTCACTACCACTTCTTTATTCTAAATTACATTACCTTATTTTACTTTTGTCATAGCTCTTATTACTATTTAGAATTATAGTATGCATTTATTTATTTACTTGCTCATGGTCTTTCTGTCTCTACCATTAGAAAATAAGCTCCTTGGGGCGCCTGAGTAGCTCAGTCAGTTAAGCATCCAGCTCTTGATTTTGGCTCAGGTCATGATCTCAGGGTCCTGCAGTCGAGCCCTGCACCGAGCTCTGTGCTCAGCAGGGATTCCGCTTGGATTCTCTCTTGCCCTCTCCCTCTGCCCCTCCCCCACTCATGTGCATGCACACTCTCTCTCTCTCTAAAATAAATAAATCTAAAAAGAAAAGAAAAGCTCCTTGTATTTCTTGATCACTTTTATCTAGCACTTGGTACACAGAGATATTCACCAATTTTTTCTTTTTCTTTTTTTTGTTTTTTAGAGGGAGAAGGTGCGGGGTGGCGGGGGGGGGAGAGAGAATCTTAAGCAGGCTCCATCCCCAGTGGGGAGCCCAACATGGGGCTCGATCTCACAACCCGGAGATCATGACCATGCCAAAATCAAGAGTCGGATGCTCAACCAACCAAGCCACCCAGATGCCCTCCCCAATTTTTTTAATGAGTGCTCTGTAATTATTTTTTTTTGAGACTTATTTATTTGAGAGAGAGAGAGAGCATGGGGGAGAGGGGCAGAGGGAGAGAGAGTCTTAAGCAGACTCCGTGCCAAATCCAGTTTGAATCCAAAATTCGTATTAACATATTAGCATATTAACATTGACATATTATATTCTTATTTAATTCTTGTTTTAATTTTTGATTATAATATATTTAGTCAGATGTTCACCTTCTGAACTGATAACAATAAAATGTGTCATCGTTTTGTCAAGTAAACCTGAGTGTGCAGAACTATCTGATTTGCCAAGATGTCAGCAGTCTTTAATTTGATTTTTTTTTCCTGTGATGAGAATTTTTAAAATCTACTCTCTTACCAACTCTGCTTTGATTCTTTAAATCCTTAAATTTGTTTCCCTTCCTATTAATATCATATTCAGGATTACCTTCTCTGCCGGCATTCTTGGATTATTTTGGCTAAGTAAAATAGCAACATCTTTGAATACTACTGCCTTATTAGACTTGCCCAAATGCAGAACGTCTTTAGTGTATGTTCATTCAAAATGAAAATACTCCTATGTCAAAGTTTCAGCATCATGTAAGGGCTTCTTTGTAACTGCTTTTTGGGTCCATATTTATAACTCAATGTTAACTAACATAAGTCTTATAACTCTTAGTGGTAGTATTATGCCAGTTGTATTAAATGATGCATTTGAGATAGTACATTCGCTAGTAACATGTTCTTTATCTTCTCATGGACATTGGGGAAGGCAGAAGAGCCTTCTGGTTAAGAGGATAAACTCTAGCCAGAATGCTCGATGTCACCTTAGGCAAGTAACTTAATCTCTCAGCCTCGCGTCTTTTGTTTTGCTTTTTTTTTCCATAATAAAATGAGGCTATTAATAATGTGATGATTATAGGAAGGAATGTTTGAAAGACACATCGAACAATGCCTGGCATACAGCGTGTGCTATGTAATATTTAAGGATGAGTATTACCAATTACTACCTTGGTGATAATTGTTAAAAGTCTTTTCATCAAATAGAAGCATAGGCTAGACCAGAGAGAGTGGAGGCTGGTGATTCTACAGACCAGCTGGAGTAGTCCAGGAGAGCTGGGACGGTCCCAGGGTCTAGACAGTGGATTTGTCACATAAGCACAGCACTGCATGAAGGAAGCCTAGCAGGGGGCAACAGGCAAAGCGTTGGTATCAGAGAGGTTTCACATCTTACTGGAGAGATAGGAACTGTGAGTTGTGGCCAGAGTTCAAAGACAGGGATGCTGGTCTAAGAAGCAAGAGAGGCTTGACCTCCTGTGAGTTGAAAGGGAGAGCTTGATCGCAGCAGTAAGAACACCCAGAATCAAAAACGCGTGGAAGAATAAAGCAGGACTGGCAGAAGGTTGCCTTGCACCTGAGCTCCTGGTCTGATCCTTATGTTCCCCTGACGAGGAGCAGAATTTGACCCAGGGGTTGGGGTGAGCCTCATTGGTAGAAATAACTCTCTGGGTTGCAATCTTAGAACTGTACAAACTATTTTGTTTCCTTGGAGCTTCTGTGGAGAACATTGAAAATATGTTGCATGAATCACAGCTTTGATTCGATATGACAGCTTTTTCCTTGAGCACTTGCAGTGCCAGACCTTGGACTTGCTTCTGGGAATTCAGCTCCTCAACTGAATGCTGGAGTTAATGTTATTTACCTTTCAGAGATGTTACAAGAATTGAGTGAAATATTATAGCTAAAACAAATAAATGCCTTACACATAGTGAGCTTTCAATAAATGTTCATTTCTTTCCCTCCACTCCTTCACAAGCAAATGTCTGGGCCACTAGAAGAACCTTCTAAAGAGAATTCCAGCCTTTGGTCTGTCTTCCTTCAAGCTATCCTACTAAGTTCTTCAAGGAACAGGTGGATTGTATCAGTTCCTTGAGAAAAGCTTTCAATGATCCTGTCACCCTGGTAGACTGACTGACCTTGAGGGCCCTGCATAACCTCTCCACCCCCACCCAGCTTTACCTTTCACTCCATTACACATGATCTACCCTCTAGTCAAACCGACCTGTCCAGCATTTACCAAAGCTGCCAGTGACAGCCCACTTCCATACCACTCCCTCTTCATTTGAATCTTCCCTTTCTCTGCTGAAATCCTACCCGCACTTCCAAACAGCCCGTATGCCCTCAACACCATGAAGCCTTACCTAGATGCCATCTCCATACATATTACCCGCTTCCTCTGTAGTCTATGACACTCCAAAGCAGCACTTTTATGCTATTTCTTACCTTATTCCTCACATTTATATTATGTGTTCATATCTTGTCTCCTAGATTGTAGGTTTCCGAAGGCAGTGATTGTATCAAATCTGTCATCCTGTCCCTTCTAGTGTCCACTGCCCTGGAGAGATGCTCAGTATATCAAATGGATGAATGAATGCATGAATGTCCATGTTTCTATTTTGTATTACTCAAAAGTCTTACATTGCTTGTCATAATTTTGTGGGGCTGTTGAATGAGTTTTGGTTTTGCAAATTGAATTATGTCAAGATGCATTGTGTTATGCTTCACTGGTATTATCTACCATAAACACATAGTCTAATGTCATTACATTACATAGGCTTTTGGTGAGATCATTGAATATACTGCCAAGCCCTTGCCCCCTGGACAGAGGCTAGTTCTTTAATACAAAGATAAGTTAATCTCTTTGGTTTTAGTCCTAAAAACAGAATCAAGTTTGGTTGACTTTTTCCTTGAGGACCGTTTAGTTCATAAAAAACTGACCTTATAGAGTTCACTTATACAGAACCCTCACATTTGTCTGTTTATATATCTTTCCATGATTGATAATGGCATTTATAAATAGGCTTCCCATATGAGTTTATGGAATTTATTTTGCAAGTGTAATGAAAAATATGGAAAACATGTTTATAATATTAAATCAAACTAACCATAGGTTCTGCATAAAGACCCTGAAATTAATGTTCACAGAAAGCAAAAGGAGCTTATTTTATGGTCAGTTTATAATTTCATCAGGTTAAATTTGAAATATTAGCAGTATACTTAGGTATCAATAAGATTCCAACTTGTAGGGTAGAATAATGCCGTCAACCTAGAAGGAATATTGTATCATTTTAATGAGCTTAAATGTCAGAATTTCTGGCACTGTGTCTGGCACATTCTAAGTTTTCCTTTCCTCATCTTGTTGTATACACTGCCTACTCAGGATTCAATTTTGGAAATACACATGTACCCAGATTGTAAAATTTTAATCCATTTTTGGAGTAAAATTGATAATGGATATTTTAATTCTCACACAGATCTGTCATGGTACTTGTTTTTATTCTCTCCATACTGCATTATTCTTGTTTCATATTTATTTTCATTTATGTGTTGCACTAAATTTTTAGGTATCTTCATTTGGTATGTGAGATAGGCCAAACTAAATATCATCTTTCCTCAAGGATCCTAAGAGTATAAATAAAGCTTAAGCATTACAATTCAAGACAAACACTAAGAGGGTGGAATCACTGAAGCAATTTAAACAGAGCGGAAGCAAACTTAAAGGAGTGAATTGGAAGATAAGTTTGGCGTTGCTAACATACAGTGTGGATTAAAGGAAAAGATGTAAAAGCTAAAGTCAGGAATTCCTCTAATGTAAGAAACATCTAGGGTGTACATAAAATTCCTGGTGTTAAACTTGGAAGAGAAGGATGGGGCACCTGGGTGGCTCAGATCGTTAAGCATCTGCCTTCAGCTCAGGTCATGATCGCAGGGTCCTGGGATCGAGTCCCGCATTGGGTTCCCTGCTCTGTGGGGAGCCTGCTTCTCCCTCTCTCTCTGCTTGCTGCTTTGCCTACTTATGCTCTTCCTCTTCTCTCTCTCTCTCCGTCCAATAAATAAATAAAATCTTTAAAAAAAAAAAGTCAAAGGAGAAGGAAAGAAAATGTTTAAGCAATCTGAGGAAAAATTAACACAGGTTCACAAAAGTTTACACCAAAGAAATTAAATAGATACTTAGATTCAGATATATACCTTCAGAAAATGTGAATATAATTAACAAATGAGATAAACATCTCTGTCATTTTTATTTCCACTTCATAGCATTTCTCCCCAACAAAGAATTATTTGATATCTTCTCCATCTAGTGTAGGGTACTACAATGTATAGGCAATGAGGGCATAAAGACGTTGATCTGTCCCTACTCTTACAAGGTTTATAATCTACTTGAAAAAAGAGGGCATAATTGCATATGCAAACTCATAAGATAGAATAGCTAAATATAAAGATAGACCCACACATTTATATGGGAAGAATCGTGTAATTTGGGGAATTCTGACATCTGAAAAGTAAACTGAATTAATCGGGAACAAAATTGATTTGTGACAAAAGCTGTATGATTTCATAGCACTTTCTCAGTTAAGAAGGCATTTTCCAGCTTGAGAATTTGATGCAGACTTCTTATAGGAAAAAAAAACATGACTAGAGTCCATAAACGATATCTTCACAAGGATAACAGGAAGGAAAAAGACAAAAGCAAGCTGTGTCATTTGTTTATTTCTGGTGGAGAAGGAGAACAGTAAGCCAAAGAAATCAGTGCACTCATGTAGGGTTCGTTTTTGTTTATTCAGTTCAAAAGTCAGGGAAATTAGTTTTTAAAGTAACACTAGTATGATTATAAAAATCAAATGGAAACCACATTGGAAGAATAATGAAGAAAAAGTTACATACTTGGAAACCAAGGAGAATCTAAATGGTTGAGATCTGGGTTATTTTTGCTCCAGTGTGTTATGATCATCTCAGTGTTTTACACCCAGAACTGTGCTAGATGCTTTGCATAATAACCTCAGTAAATCTCATTTTATTCTGTGAGGTGTGCATTATCCCCACTTAATAAGTGAGGAAACTGAGGCCAGGAGAAATTAACTTGTCTTGAATTATGAAACTTAAAAATGGGAAAGCCACGGGCGCCTGGGTGGCTCAGTTGGTTAAGCGACTGCCTTCGGCTCAGGTCATGATCCTGGAGTCCTGGGATCGAGTCCCGCATCGGGCTCCCTGCTCGGCAGGGAGTCTGCTTCTCCCTCTGACCCTCTTCCCTCTCGTGCTCTCTGTCTCTCATTCTCTCTCTCAAATAAATAAATAAAATCTTTAAAAAAAAATGGGAGAGCCAGAATTTTATCCCAGGTCTTCCTGACTCCAAAACCTATGTTTTTTACCCTCTTTGTAAAACATCAGGATAATAATACCGTAGATGGTACATTCGCGTGATAGTGAGCTACTCTGTTGAGAAATGTGGAAAGAAGGAAAATAAAATTACCCTTTTACTTCAAACTATTAAAGCATGAAATCATGAATCTGACCCCAAATATGCAAAATAACCTTAAATAAAAGGACTCCTAGACACACACAAGATGGATTGGATATTAAGATATCTAAAGAAAGAATGTTTCCTTCAGAAGGAAAACCAGTCAGCTCTAGAAGCCTAGGAAGGTCACGGAAGCATTTGTTGGCAGAAGCTGTCCTGGCAGCATCCAAAGAAATGGTGCCCAAGTGTCTGGTTCACCTGGTAGCTAAATCCCCTTCATGGAGACGAATATAGCAGCTGTCAGATCTCTGTGTCTAACATTCAAATCATCTAACTACCCAAACAACCTCCTAAAACTTTGGCTCCCAAAGCAATCTGTCTACAGAGAGAGTATCATACATTGCTCAGGCCAGCATCAGTATCCAGGCTCCTGGCAGTTATACATCTCATGGTAAATTAATAACTTGGCATCTGGTTTATATATCAGTCTCTAGTGAACTTTGTTGCATGACTCAGCATTCCTAAGTGCTAGGACACCATGGAAATTTTCTGAGACTGCAAGACCAATGGCCAGATCTTGAATCATGGCGAATCCATCATATTGAGTACCCTCTTGTGGCACCTGCCTGCCCAGTATGCTGGTCTGTCCCAGATGATGTCTCTGTTGTGCATTGTGTCATAAACATTTCCAAACAAAATTCTACTCTCACTACCACCATGAAGAGTTGTGAGAAGTAGATAGGATGTATATAAAGCATCCAGTCTTACATAGTTCGGGGCTTAGTAAATTATTATTACAACACACAGTAAATGGTAGCTGCTGTGAATATCAGCATTACCATCATCGTCATCGAATCCATTGATCAAAGAACATGGACCCTACTGTGTTAGACTAAGAAAGCCCTGTTTTCTGAGAAAGACTTTTTTTGTATTTATAGCCTGTTAATGTCCTAACAGTTGGTGGGAATGCGGGTTGTACCTGTGATTAATAGCATGCTTTCACTGACAGAGACTGGTTGCTGTAAGAGGAACTACCTTCCCAAAGCTACATGGTCAGCCCCTCCGAGGTAGCCTGTCAGCTGCAGTCCTCCAGGTTGCAGGTAGCAGAAACCCCATTGAAGCTGACTTAAAGAAAAATGGAGGGATCTAGTATCAAGACACAGTGGGGAGTCCTAGAAGCCAAGGGCAGCTGGCCTCTCAAAAACGAGGCCAGGAATGGAAGATAGGAACCCACGGGGGGAGTATTTACACACTATCACTTTTCTCTGCTTCTTTCCCTATGTTTGCTTCATTCTTCCTTTTCAACAAACTAGCTTTCCTCCTGCTTCTCAGGCCAGCTGGTAGTCTCCCCACAATTCCCAGAGTCACATTTACAAGTCCAACCTCCGGTCCAGTTCCACATTCCTCATCCACCTAGAGGGGTGTCAGGTGCTCTTGGGTCGTTCAACTGTGGCCATGGGGTGGAGTCACATTCACCAACATGGCTGTGAAGTAGGGGTCATTGTGAGCTCGGCAGATACCCCCCAAAAGGGATCCATCCATTCTATGTCGGATCTCTCTTACTGTTCTCGTTTTTCACTCTGGCTAGTTTGGCCTAACTCATGCTCAGTACTGGCCTCACACTGTCAGCTGCTTCTTTCCGGTGACTGACTCTAAGGGTCTGCACAGCATATTCTGCTCTTCCAAGAGGGAAACCTTTTATATACGGTCTGTGGTGTTAGAGAAGCATCACCACGGGCAGAGGGTCTCTAGAAAGTCCGCCTCACTAAAAAAAATTTGACTCCTTTTTGCTATGGTTCCTCCAGCTTTTCTCTTTGCAGATATCTGACAGAGCTGTTTTCTCTTTCTACATCAAAGGCTGTCTGCATCTGGAGAAAAGCCTCATATCACTTCTTAAATCTTCTCATTGTCCTCTCCTAGCATCCTCCCAAAAAGCGATTCAGCAAGCTCCTATGTCTTAACTGACACATAGGAAATATTTTCTTGTCCCCCAAACACTTAAAATCCATACCTTTTTTGGTCAGTCCTTCCTTTTTAAGGCAATGACTATGTAGCACATTAGCAGCTTCGCAAATTCTGTACAATCCCAGGTCTGATGATGTGTGAGAGCTTCACATATAAAACCATTTTCTGTTTTTGAAATCGAGTTTACAATGTGATGCTTCATGCCTGTAGCTTAGTGGTGATTAAATCATGTTTAGTTTTCTGATACTGTTTTACCTTACATATGTACCCACAAGTGGAACTAAAGCTTCACTAAACCTTATAGTTCGGTGGGTGTTATTGTTTTTCATAATTACATGGAGAAAATGTTTCAAGTCAGGCAGTGATACTCAATATTATCCAATAAATTAAAAACTAGACTTTTGCTGCTTTAAACTTGACTTTACAAGCTTCCTGTAATTCTAAAGCTCATGTACCTGATGGACGAAGGTTATGATATTAGCACCTGGTGACACGACATAAAAAAAAATCCTTCTGAGAGTTACTTGCAATCTAATATGATGTGCCTCTTCCATGCACAGCTTAAAAAGAATAAAAGGAAGTGTTCTTGGGTGTTTCTTTTCAGCTGTGTTGGGCGGTTCACTTATAACTGCAAAAATGTTCCCAGAATCCCGAGCCTTTTTATTTTATAAGCACCTCCTGCCCCCTGGCAGCTGTACTAATGTGTCCCAGAAGGCTTTGCTCCTATCCATCATCTTTAGGAGGGGTGCTCAAAGCCCAGATATGAGATTCATTATTGTTGAAATGCAGAAAGAAAAAAAAAAAGTCTTGGGGGCTTTAGAGAAGTAAGAGGCAGAGCCAGAGTCTTAGGAAATAAGGGAAAAGCAAAAGTCCTGTGTACCCAGTGGACACAGTAATAAATGGTTCTGAATGATGGGTCACAGGGCTGGATCGACTACTAAGTGTTCCACATCCAGAAGCATTGCCTCCTTTTTTGGACAAGGAGGGAGGAAACTGAAATAGAGTATTCCCTGAGTACACTTTTAATCATTCTGCCTTTGTGGTGTTGTAAAAGTAGGAAAAAGGGATCTAGGGATATATTGAAAAGAGCTCTGCTTGAAAATTTTGAAGTTAACGCAGGAAATACAGGTAAAAGGACCTGGGTTAGGGCCATGAGAGGTGCAAAGGATGACGGGGTTCTAGTTCTGCTCTCAAGGCATCTCTAGTCTTTTAGAAAAGGTAATAAGTACGTGAAATGAGGCAAGGTAGAACTGTGAAGTGCCAGAGAAGAAACACAGAGAACGTGCCTTTTTAAACAAGGAGAGCTTACATCAGCCTGGAAACATCAGGAAAAGACTTCATAGAGGAGATGGCAATTGAAGGACTCCCTGAAGGCTGAGGAGGGTCTCAACATAAAATGAAGGGAAAGGGGATATGAAGAAAAAATCAGTCTGAGCACAATTGCAAAATTGAATAAGAGAAGACATGACTTATATCTGGGAGGTGGCAAATAATCTGGTTTGACTAGCATAGGTTATACAAATGAGGGATTTGTGGAAGGGTGGTAAGCGGCAGACATGCATTTTTTGGTCCATGTCCTCCTTTCCATGGAGGGAAAGAGGAAGGCAACACATTTATTATGAACCTAGTACGTACCAGGCACCGAACTTGGCCTTTTCTATGTCATGTCCCAATGATTGGACTATGATGCTGCACAGTAGGTACTGTTGTCTCTACTTTAGAGCTGAGATAACTCAGGTTCTGAGAAGTGTAATTTCCCCAAGAGTGCAAAGCAAGTAAGGAGCTAAAACCAGGACTCAAAGCTAGGTTTGTATGAATTTTTTTCCTCTGTGTTGTGTACCTTGACTCCTTTTAGATGGAGTTGTATTTGATTCAGTAGGCATTGGAGAACCCTTGGCAGTCCATGCCTTTAGGTAAATTGATTTAGAAGTCTCGTAAAGAGTAGAATGTAGAAAGAAGAGCCCAAACGTGAGAAGACCTGCTGGGGGTCTCAGAGAGGAGACAACAGAAGCTATAAGCTGGAGCGGGGTCAGAGGCCGGCGGTGTGAGGAAAAAGAAGTGAATGGAGGAGACGCTGTAGAGAAAGACTACGTTCTTAGCAACTGATAGGGTAGTTTAATGACAGGGAGTAAGAGAAGTCATAGATGACTGCTAGATTTAAGATCAATAGGCAGTGTGATGAGACTGTTTACAAAATTTTTAGAAAAGAGCGTGTCATGCTAGGCATTATTCACTATGCTGAAGGCACTATTCAGAAATAGTGAAATCGGCTCTGCAGAGGTGAATGTTCTCGCCTTATCACAGGCAAGAAATCTGAGAATCTAAAAAATTAAATGAGTTGCCATGGGCCTCTTCTCCCTGAAAAGTGTGTGAATGAACATAGATTTAACACGCAATTTCAAGATACTTTATAGATTATAGATTCCTATAAAGTCTTTATGAATCCTTGAGGAGGAATCCCAGCAACACAGGAAAAACACTGTCAGAGCTACTGAGATCTGTGTCAGTTAGGATTAGGTTCAGATATGCGAGATAGAAAATGCCAACCGACAGCAACTTAAACAAAACCAGTGTTTCTTTTCCTGTCACACATGAGAACCGTCTGCAGGTAGGCAGGCTGGGACTGTCGGTATCTCCACAAGTCATGAGGGTCCAGGCATCTTCCTGCCTTCTGCTTCTTTTCTGTCCCCAGGCACTTGCTTTTCCTTCATGGTCCAGCATGGCTGTGCAAGCTCTAAGCAGCTTGTCCCCATTCCAGCCACGAGAAGACGAAGGGAACAAAACAGAGCGTGCTTCCTCCCTTTAAGGATATTTTTTGGAACCCACGCTCTGCACGCTGTGCTGCCAGCATCCCAGAGTCCAGAACTGGGTCACCTGGCCACGCCGAGTGTGAGGGGAATTGGGGACTCATTTGCTGAGGAAGAGGGGAAGGAGAGCTGGTGAGGCAGGACAAGCAGGCCCTGCTGGCACCGCCCGCTGTGACTCCCAGGGGTCGCCCCTGCTGTGCTGGCCAGCCCTGGGGCCCACTCCCACTTCTCACCTGCTGGGGAGTCATTGTTCCGTCTGTGAGGCAGTAGGAGAACTCGCTTTCTAGTTCACTAGTGAACTGTCTGCTGAAGCAGAATTTGTAGAGGAAACTGAAAAAGCGAATGAGATTTTAGATAGATACATAGGTAGATAGATGATAGATAGACAGAGAGTAGGTAGATAGTTTGGAAATGCTAGCATTCCTTGCCCTTCAAAAACAAGAGATAGGGAAGGAATCTGCCAATAAGACATGCTTTTAAAATAAATGGAAAACATTTGCAAACTGGGAGAATAGTGAAGTCATTTTTGTCCTGTCACTTTATTTGGTGATAGAAATTTTATTTGTTTCTCTTTTCCTATTAAATACTGTTGCATTAAAAAGTCGGGGGGGAAGCATTTCCTTCTGGCAACAAAGAACTATGCCTAGCAATCAATGTGTTTGATGTTTACTGCTCAGCATGAAACATGTTTACTGCTCAGTATGAAAAATGTTTCATCTAAAAAAAAGAAAGGATAGTAAATATGAATGGATGGTCTGTTATCATCTTTTTATGAATTATCCTCCCCCAATAGAAGTATTTTTGCCCTGTGAAAGTCACATTAAACCCATTATTCATTAAGTATAAATTATTTCTTAAAAGCTACATTGTTGAAGAGAAACGAAAAATGCAGAAGGAAAAAAGTACAGAGAGGCAATATAGCCCATTTTTTAAGAACAAAAATTCTGGAGCTGAAGTAGCTGGGTCCAGAGCCAAGTACCTTGGGCAAGATACATAACTTTTCTGTGCCTCAGCTTCCTTATGTATAAATTAGGCATGATAATAGTCCATACCTCTTTGAGTTGCTAGGAAAAATAAATGTCACTAGATGTAAAAAGCACTTAATGATAGTTTCTTGCACGTAGTGCTTTATAAATGTTAGCAATTATTACTTTCCTCTAAGAGCTTACCATCTCCAGGTGCCAATTTGCCTCTTGTTCTGCCCTAGATTTTGAATGTTGGAGAAAAACTGAATTTTTATTACAAACTATAAATTCTTTATCCCTTTACCCATCCTTTTCATAAAGGCATTGGCCTGAAAATTCATTTTTGTCATACATTTTCAACCATGCATGCCTTCCATTTTTTTACTCAACTCCTAGTTAGGAAAAAAGAAATTAAACTTGAGAACCTTGTATGTTTTGTAGCAACATCTTTAAATAGTACAACAAAATTAAGAATCTTGGTTCTCTCCTGCTGCTAGCACTTTTTTTTTAGCAGCTTTACTGAGATACCATACACATACCATACACTTCACCCACGTGAACGGTATCATTCACTTCTTAATCTCTTCACAGACTTGTTCAGTCATCACCACAATCAATTTCAAAGCATTTTCATCATCTCAAAAAGAAACCTAGTGCCCTACAGCTATTACACTCTAGTCTCCCTAACCCCCAGCCCTAAACAACCACTAATTTACTTTCTGTGTCTACATATTTATCTATTCTGGACATTTTGTATGAATGGAATCATATAATTTGTGGTCTTTTGTGACTGGCTTCTGTCATTTAGCATGATGTTTTTGCAGTTCACCCATGTCATATCATCAGTATTTCATTCCTTTTTGTTGTCAAATAATATTCCATTGTATGGTTATACCACATCTTACTTACCATTCATCAGTTAAGGACATTTGAATGTTAGCACTTTGTGAATCCTCATCTGCTTTACTTAGCCTCTGTTCTCTCCTACAAACTTGGACCAAAGGTGATGATGATGATTAATAATATTTACAAGGTGTTCCTATAAGCATTCTTTCAAAGAGCTTACAGTCCGAGCTTAATGAAACTAATACATCAGCAGCTATCACCCAGCACTGTGCATTAAGTTTTAATGAAAGTGTAGAGAAAGAAGTTAACATAGTAGTTGATGAGCTTGAAAAGTAGGCTTAAAGCCAGATAGTGGAGGGTTTTCAGTGACATTCTGAGACATTAAGCACTTTATTCTGTGAGAGTGGTCATTAAGGGTATCAAGCTAAGTAACGACCATGGCTGATTACAGCGGGGAAAAATGAATTAGAGACTAGAGGTTGGGCTGCCTGGAGGCCTATTCAGAGCACTATCGCTCAGCAATCATGAGAATGACAGTTGGAATGGGAAGGAGGAAATGCACGTAAGAGAGAGACATCTGGAGGTAGAATAAATAGATTTTGATGTCTTGATGCAGACAATAGGAGGGGGAAATTAAATGACTCTAGCCTGAGTGACTGGATAGATGGAATACTTTTAATGGGGACTGGAAATGCCAGAGAAGAAATGGGGTAGTCTCGGGTTGTGGAAGAGATACTAAGCTCTGCGTTGAATACTTATAATGTATGATGTTAGAGGACTAATTCTGATGAAATGCCTACCACAAGTTTGGGAATGTAGGAAGCCAATTCAGAAAAGGGTCAGGATATTTAAGAAATGGTTTAGCAAATCATCTCCATAGAAGTAAAAATTGAAGCCATGAAAGTGAAATAGGAAAAAGTCACACAGAGAGACTCTGGGTGAAGAGCTTAAAGATAAGAGCACTGAAAATAGAACCATGAGAAATCTCACTGTGTCCAGTAAATAAATAGTAGGTTAGGAATTGTGGTGGCTTGAATAGTGTTCCCCCCCCCCCAAAATTCATTTCTACCCAGAACCTCAGAATGTGACTTTATTTGGAAATACGGTTTTTGCAACTGTAATTAAGTTACAATGAAGTCATACTAGATTAGGGTGGGCCATAAGCCAATGATTGGTATCCTTATAAGTAGAGGGGAATTTGGACAGAGACAAATACAGGGGGAAAGGCCATGTGAAGACAGAGACAGAGGTTGAGGTGATACAGCCACATGCCAAGGAATACCAGGGATTGCCAGGAGCCACCAGAAACTGGGAAAACGCAACGAAGGATTCTTCCCTACAGTCTTCAGTGGACCATGGCCCTGCTGACACCTTGAGTTTGGACTTCTGGCCTCTAGAACTGTGAGAATAAATTCCTGGTTTTTGTTGTTGTTGTTGTTTAAAGGTTCATTTATTTTTGTTTTAGAGAGAGTGCACGAGCAGGGGGAAAGGCAGAGGGAGAGGCAGAGGGAGAGAAGCAGACTCCCAGCTGAGTGCAGAGCCCGATGTGGGGCAGGATCTCACAACCCCAAGACCATGACCTGAGCTGAACTCAAGAGTCAGTCGCTTAACCAAATGATGCCCCAAATTTCTTTTGTTTTAAACCAGCAAGTCTGTGGTAATTTGGTATGGAAGCTTCAGGAAACTCATACAGGAATCAACAAAGAAGTAGTCAGAGAGAAAGGCCTAGGAGACAACAGTGTCATCAAATCCAGGCATAGTGAAAAGTTTGAGAAGTGTAGGGGATTCAGCAGTATCATGACCACTAACAGAGTACATGGTGCACTGGAAAAAAAGAAAGCTGTGAATGTGACAACTTGAGGTCACTGTTGATGTAGAAGCTTTAGTCACCAAGGCACCATGGCAGAGCCATTCCCCTACAATATCCCATCTCCTTCTTGGGTCTTGTGCTTGGGTCACGTTGAGATTAACTGTTGGACACTCTGACTACACCATAAGCTCCATGAGAACAGGGCCCTGTTCCTCATTCATCAGTGTTTCCCAGTTTCCTAGAGACTAGAACGTACTAGCTGCTTGGTAATCGTGGGGAAGGAATTGAAGGATAGAGAGAAGCTAGAAATTAGAAAAGAAGTTATTAATCTAGTTTATGCTTGGTTCTATGGAGGAAGTTATTGGTAGGAGGTCTTCTAATTAGAGAGTTGAGTGATAAGACTCATTCTTTAGAGATAGAAGATGTCAGTTCTTTAAAAATGTCATGAGAGGGGCGCCTGGATGGCTCAGTCAGTTAAGCGTCTGCCTTCGGCTCAGGTCATGGTCCCAGGGTCCTGGGGTCAAGCCCCGCATCGGGCTCCCTGCTCAGCGGGGAGTCTGCTTCTCCCTCTCCCACTCCCCCTGCTTGTGTTCCCTCTCTCACTGTGTCCCTCTCTGTCAAATAAATAAATAAATCTTAAAAAATAAATAGATAAATAAATAAAAATTAAAACATCATGAGATAACAAATGACAAGGCCTAAGTTTTGGTGTGTATCATCCATATGCTGTTGTATACTAGCCAACAAACTTTGATAAGCAGTAGCATGCCTAGAACAAAAAAGCAAAATTGGAAAAAGACCCTAAAGTTTCAGAATGGGAAGAGGTAACTTTTTTACTTTTCTTCCCCCCCCCTCATTTATTATATTCCTATTTAGTGCAATCCATAGTGTCAAAAGCATTATATCATAATCTCACTTAATCCTCACAATGCTATAAGAACTATTACCATTCCCATTTTACAGATGAGGAAACTAAGGCCCAAAGAGATTAAAAACTTTCCCAAGGGCATACCACTGCTGAATAGCAAAGGGAGGATCCTTTCTCAGGCTTTTTGATTCTAGAATCTACATTCTTAACTACAGGGATGGAGATATTGTAGATTGGTGGGAAAAATCGATGTCATATTGATTTGGAGGTACTTCGGGGGGGTCCTCTTGAAGATGTCCTTCGTGAAACACACTTTCACATATAATCAGTGTTTCTTAAGTATTGCCTGTCTGTGGGATGGTCCAAAGCAGCAGCTTCCTCCAAACACAGACTCTTTGAAAACACCTCATATTTTCCATTCAGATTCTATATTCCACTCTATAATGCATTTTTATTAGCTTTACTCTTATAAAAGAGTATTCTATGTCATTATCTACACTATTCATTAATGGGAGAGATCCTTTTGCATTTTATAAAGTTGACCTAAGCCAGAGCGTGTGTCAGACAGTTTCACTGTCTCAGTGTCACAACGTTTTGAAAGCCTAGACTTACGTGAATAAGTAACTGCAGATGGCAACCATTTTTTCACTGCTCTATCAGCCACATAGTGGTGAGTCACTGAGTGGAGATCTCAGAGTGCTGCCAAAAGCAGCTAAATAATATGTTGGTTTTAGGTTACTTATTAGAAGGAATTTTGGTAAGTGTGTTTTCTTGTTAACAGTTCTCTTGTCTATTGGACTGGAATGGTTTGCTTACCTGCAGTACAGGAGACAGCCTCTTTGAATTATCTCAAGGAAATAATACTCATCAAAGGGCATTTTCAGTGAAGAGAGATGACTGATGTGGTTCTTTGCTTTTGTGAGTGTTGCCATATTTAAGCTGAACCAGGATTCTCAAAGGACTCATTTTCACCACAACCAACTTCCTTAACACACTCTCAAACTTCATTTTACTGCACTGATCTTGCCATGTACATAAAGTGCATTCAGTTTTATATTTGTTGATTGAAAAATATTTAGCCTTAGGAAAATATTTGCTACATAAGCCAACTTAGAACCATTCTTTGAAAATAGACAATAATTCCATTAATCTTACCCATATTTTCCCCCTTTATCATGACCTCTTTTTTTCCTTCTGTGAAGAGAAATCAATTCCAAACATTGACTAGTAGCTTTTTCTCTTTAGCTAAGTCACAATATATCTGTGTAAAATAGCAAGTTTTCAAACTTGCTTCCTATTTCATTAAAAGTTTATCTTAAAAGATGAGGACTCAAATTAGTGATTTTTTTAAAACTATTAAGCACATTAAGAAAATTCAGAGCTAAACTTGATGTAAGGTACTCTTAGTAATTGTTGTAGTTTGTTTAGTATATTCAGAATTAAAAAATGGTCTTCAAGAATCAACTTCCCCACAGCTTCTCCTATTGTAGAATAGGCGCCATCTAGATACACAACCCTACGTTTGTTCCCAAGCAATACTTTGATCTCTTTAAAATTTATATACAGTGTTGAAACTCATTAGTAGTTATTTTATTATGACTATAAAATAGACCTTCCTAAATACTCTCCTATTAATATAGTCAACATAGACCAATAAAATGACTAATGCCAGTGCTATCATCTGGTGGTAGGGAAAGAACCTCAGTCTATCAAGCAATTATTCAAATATGTATTGTGAGTATATTAAAATGTATCATTTGATAGTATCACTGATGGCACTTTTTGTATTGAGGTATGATTAACACATAACATTTTATTAGTTTCAGGCATATAACATAATGATTATATGTTACAACATAATGTACATATTGCTAAATGATCGGCATAAATCTAATTAATATCTGTCACCATACATAGTTCAAAAAAATTTTGTGTATGTGATGAAAACTTCTAAGATCTACTCTCTTAGCAACTTTCAAATATGCCACACAGTATTAACTCTAGTCACCATGCTGCACATTTCATCCCCATGACATACTTATTTTATAACTGGAAATTTGTATCTTTTAACCCTTTTGCCCATTTTGCCCACCCCCATGCTTGCCTCTGACAACCACCAGTCCATTCTATCTGTGAACTTGGTTTTATGGTTTGCTTGTTTGTTTTTAGACTCTACATGTAAGTGAAATCATATGGCATTTGTCTTTCTCTGACTCATTTCACTTAGCATGATGCCCTCAAAGTACGTCCATGTTGTCACAAGTGACAAGATTTCATTCTCTTTGATGGCTGAATGTTTTTCCATCGTGTATATATACCACATTTTCTTTGTTCATCCATCTATGGACACTTAGGTTGTTTCCATATCTTGGCCATTGTAAATAATGGGGCAGTGAACATAGGGTGCATATATCTTTTCGAGTTAGTCTTTTTGTTTTCTTCAGATATATACCAAGTAGTGGAATTACTAGATCATATGGTAATTATATTTTTAATTTTTTGAGGAACCTCCATACTATTTTCGATAGTGGCTGCACCTGTTTATATTCCCACCAACAGTACATGAGGGTTTCCTTTCTTCCACATCCTCAGCAACACTTGTAATTTCTTGTGTTTTGGGTAATAGCCATTCTAACAGATATGCAGTGATATCCTACTGTGGTTTTGGTTTGCATTTCCCTGATGATGAGTGATGTCAAGTATCTTTCCATCTGCCTGTTCCCCATCTGTATGTCTTCTTTGGAAAAATGTCTATTCAGTCTTCTGCCCATTTTTTAATTGGATTGTTTGTTTTTTTTTGTTAGTGAGCTTATATGAGTTCTTTATATATTTTAGATTTTAACCCCTTACTGGCTATATGATTTGCAAGTATTTTCTCCCATGAAGGCACTTTTTTTCCCCTTCTTCCTTTTCTTCTTTTGATTCAAGACAAATACGACCTTTTCTAAAATATGAGTAGGGTTTTTCAATTATTTCTGTTATATGAGCTCCATCTTCTAACATGATTCCTAAATTGATTTTGAAGGAAGCTTCGAACAATTTTCTAAAATTCTTAATTGGTGTGCTTATTATATTATTCCTGAAAAAGCAATCTATCGTTCGATAAGTTTTAGTTGGGAAAAAAAAACCCTGATTATTCCCTTTGAAAAAAATTCAAAGTTTCTGTTATGAAGAATTTCAAATATACAAAATGGAGAGGGTACTGTAATAGGCCCTGCGTGTCTTTCCCACACACACCTTTTGTAATTGTCAGCATCGTTTTGTCCGTGTTACATCTGTTCCCCGCACCAGTTTTTGTTGATGCTGATACTGTTTTTCTGGAATATTTTTCTTAAAGTCCCAGTTATCATATCATTCACCCATAAAGACCTCAGTAAGCATTGCTAACAGGTAAATATATTTAAATATAACTTAAACATCTTTATCATAACCAAAAAAATTAACAGTAATCCCTTGTTATCATATAATTGTCTATATTTAGTTCTCCTCTCTTATTTCAAAACTATTTTTTAGAGTTGGTTTGTTTGACGCAGGATCCCACTGAGGTCATCACAGTGTTTGATCAATATAGTTTTGACATATATATATCAGTTCCCTCTCTCATTTTTTTCCTCCCCTATGTCGTTTATTTGTTGAAGACCCTGGATTATTTGACCTATAGAATTTTCTAGGGGTGCCTGGGTGGCTCAGACAGTTAAGCGTCTGCCTTCGGCTCAGGTCATGATCCCAGGGACCTGGGATCGAGTCCCGCATTGGGCTCCCTGCTCAGCGGGGAGTCTGCTTCTCCCTCTCCTCTGCCTGCCCCTCCACTTGTACTCTCTGGCTCTATCTCTCTGTCAAATAAATAAAATCTTTAAAAAAAAAAAAAAGAATTTTCTAAATTTTGGATTTTGACTCACAATTTCTCTTTATAATACTGTTTATATTTTCTTGTTTTCTGTGTATTTTCTGTAAGCTAGTAGTTGTTATGGTGGCTTAATTATTTTTCAGTTGTATGTTTTGTTTTGTTTTTTTAAAGAATACCCCCCAGGGGACACAATATTCCCTCCATTGCATCACAAGCAGAGGCACATGGTGTCTGCTTATGTCACTTATGGTAATGTTAAAATTGATCAGACGGTATCAGTCTGATCCATCATTATCAAGTCCTCTGTTAACCTTTTACACATTGATTGTTCCATGGTTTGTCAGCATAGTTTCTCCAGCCCCCACAGAAATTAAATTCACTGATTCATTCTTCACTAAGAGGGAAGAGGCAGCATGCATTTATTGGACAATTTCTGCATGCCAGAAATTTTGCTGGGCAGTTTACATATATTCTTTCATTTGCTCTTCCCAAAATCTTAGGTATTTTAAGAGTTTCATAGGTAAAGAAACTACAAGTAGAATTTACTCAAGGTCATATAGCTAGTAAGGGAACCCAGTTTTTTTTTTTAAATGTTTTTATTTATTCATGAGAGTCAGAGAGAGAGAGAGAGAGAGAGAGAGAGAGAGAAGCAGAGGGAGAAGCAGGCTCACCACAGAGCAGGGAGCCCGATGCGGGACTCGATCCCAGGACCCCAGGATCATGACCTGAGCCGAAGGCAGACGCTTAACCATCTGAGCCACCCAGGCGCCCGTAAGGGAACCCAGTTATGCTAGTTGTTATTGTTTTTATTAAAAATTAACCTAGAAAATAGTAATTCTCATTTATATGTAGAGGTAGATAAAACAGATTAAAGCTAAAGACCAAACTTAATGAGAATGGCAATGTCTACAGCATTTGTATTCCTATCAATAAAGTGATGGTACTGTCGTGTAAGCTAAGTACTTCCCATTGCCCAGTGCTGTACCACTGGAGCCCAGCAACTAATTTCTCTCAGTCTTAAATATCCTTTTAATGATCTAAACATATAAGCTGTATGATAGTTCATCTTATGGAAAGCTCTGATGTCTGCCAAATAACATTTTTATAAAATGAAAACTATATCGTAAAGCATTTCTAATAGTGAGGCATGTTAAGCGCTCCAGTGTTGATGAGAGAAATCTTGAAATCTTTTCTACATGTCTTTAAACATCATTTGTCTTCACGGTTTGGGGTTAGTGTCCAGAGCAGCAAGTTGATGTCTATATGACCTCCCAAAGTCCTCTGCAATCCTGCCATTCTCACACTGATGAATTCAAACAGGAAAGGATTATTGGGCCAAAACTCAGAGTATCTTCAGAGCCAGAATGTAGGAAAAGTTACAAAATACAGATGTCTGTCAGGGATGAGGTCCAAAGGGAGAAGCAGGCCAGAAGTTAGAAATAGATATGTTTTTGTACCCCCCCCCCCAAAAAAAGGCTTTGAATTGGGCTTTTAGCCAAAGGAATTTTTTTTAAAACTTAGATGAAACTATTAAGCTATAATATTCAGTTGAGATATAATAAAGTCCTGGGGTTGAGGATATATACTTGGGAAAAAAATCATAGTTCATTATATTCAAGGAAACTCAGACCAACTCTCAGTTCCTCACACTTGTGCCAGGTGGTACCTTTTAGAGAATCTATAATCCTATATTTTTCAGTCATGGGCAAAATCATCCTGATGCCTTTTGGAATTGTCAGCTTTTGCATATCAAGAATTATAAATGAGGGGTGCCTGGGTGGCTCAGTCGTTAAGCATCTGTCTTCAGCTCGGGTCATGATCCCAGGGTTCTGGGGTTGAGCCCCATGTCGGGCTCCCTGCTCCGCGGGGAGCCTGCTTCTCCCTCTCCCCCTCCCCCTGCTTGTGTTCCCTCTCTCGCCGTGTCTCTGTCAGATAAATAAACAAAATATTTTTTTAAAAAAACTATAAATGAAAAAGCCTTTAAGTATTGTATAATCATGGAAAATATGGCAAAAATGTTTATACTTTTTAACCCTAAAAATAAGCCATCCTCTTTTTTTTTGATGGAAAACTATAAAATTAATACCATCTATTTTGTTTACTAAAATTTTAAGAACTGCTTTTATTAGGGAATATAAAAGAATTTGTTCTTTGTGGATTTGGTTTTTTTTTTTTTTTTTTTTTTTTTTTTTACTTTTTTAAGAGTGACATGTTCCAAGAATACTTTTTTTCCCTTGGGCCACAGGGTCAGAGGAAGAAGATCATAATGGGGAACACCCACGAAGGTGCTGATCATTCTCTGTAAATATAAAAAATTGGCCTATGGGCACAACTATTTGTTGGGCCTTTTTTTTTTTAACCCCTGTCCATAGTATTTGTTAGTTTTCTCTGTTATGTGTTTTTCTTTCCGTGACTCCTAGAGAAAAATTTGCCACGCAAAGCCTGTGATGTACCCCTAAACAGCAAATTATTCTAGTCTATGATGTGTTATGAATTTAACTAAATTGTCTTAAAAAGCATTCCCAAAACTCATCTTTTCCACATTACATTCTTTCTACATGATGATTCGCTTAACAGGACATAGGTCACCACCAAATAATGGTGGTCAGTACAGCCAGAAATTCTATCTGCAAATTTATGAAGAAAGAGCCAGTCATTCTAGCCTAGGAAATCTGCCTCTCTGTAGATTTTCTAAGAGATGATTTCACAAGACTTAGAAAATTATAGGTATCTATGAGAGCCTTCTTTGTTCCCTTAGCCACCTGAAACCTGAAAACAAACCAAGTGAACAGAGCTGTGGTCTGATATGTTTGGTTGGTATGTAAATACACATATTTTCTAACACCCTGTGGCTGTTCTTAATGGTAAATCAGAGAAGTATAAGGTTAAGAGCGATTGGCACTAAACTGCTGTAAGTCATTATTTCAGGCAAATTTGACATGACAGATAATAGGAAAAGAATCGTAATCAGTGTCAAAGGCATTCATGTTTTCTTGTAAGGGTATATATATATATATATATATATATATATATAATAGATATGCCTGACTCCTTTTCTTTTGCATTCCACTTTGGGGCTATAATGTTGAGGTGGTCATTTGAAAATATGATTGTCTTAGAAATCTATACAGTCTACTCAAGTTTGCTTGTATTTTCAAATTCCAAGTAGTTTTATGTGCTGTGAACAAAATTTAATTACATATCTAATAACACAAAAATTAATGCTTCCTGATTTTCAAGTTTATACTTGAAACTACAAATACATTTTATCCATTTTTTAACATAGATTCTCCCCAATGGTTTGTGCCAGTTACATTGTCACTTCTTATCAGCTGGATTTATGTGTATCTGAAATACAACACTTCACATTTAATTTAATGGTATGAATTTTGTATTCATTTATAATGTAATATTTCCAGGTAGGGAATGCCTTAAGTTGAATCTTGAAAAGATAAAACAAATTTTGTACATGTATGAATTTGTTATTTTTATATGTTCATTTCTTGATCCTTCTTAAAGGAAGCCTTCCCTGATATTTTTTGTCTCCATGCAGGCTGGGAATGTTTCCCCTCTTTAGAACACCCATATTACCCCAGGCCTACTTATATTACTGATTCCTTCCTTTACTTTGGGCTTCTTGCGGGCAGAGTTTGTATGGTATTTATCTTTGACTTACAGTACCTGTCATAGTACTAAGTGGGTGTTGACTGTGACTGAGTGAAAGTCTAAGATAAAACAGAGTAAGATTAGCTTAATGCATTGAGACTGTCTCCTCAAAGTAATCGCCAAAGTAAGGCCCTGCCTGCATATTCATTGTAGACTGGGCTTTACATACTATTGTCATGATCCGTTTGGTAGATCTGTAAAGGCTATTGAATGAGCAGGCTGAAGACAAGGAGTCCCTTGCAATATTTCTGGTAAAAGTTTTGAACACAGAGAGTAGCAGCTAGGATTATGTGCTTATTCTGCACAGAGTTCCATTGAGGAGAGGCAGGAAGTTACAATGGTATCCAAGCTGGAGTTCCATGTACACAAATACGCATAGGTAACCACAACACAAAATAGTATTACTAAAGGCCATAAGACTTTGAGCTATGTACGTTTTGGAAGTTCAGAAGAGAAATCACATCTAATTTGGATGATTTGAGAAGGGTGTTTTGTTTTGTTGTTTTCTTGGGAGGAGGTGAAGAAAATAGTTTTGGAAGATGGATGAGATTTCAGGAAGCATTGATGGAGACAAATTTGTGGCAGCTAAAGGCATATGTAGTATAAAAGTAGGAGGTGGTCTGGGAAGATAGGGAGGGGCCAGAATTTGGGCATAATTCCTTAGGAATGTTAATGGAATTTGCATACAATATCATTTTAACACACTGAGATTTATTCTCCTAGGACACTTACTCAGAATATCAGAGGTCAACTGAGGTTACTATTTTGAAAACTACACAGGGGCACCTGGGTGGCTCAGTTGGTTAAGCATCTGACTCTTGATTTCAGCTTAGGTCATGATCTCAGGGTCACAAGATTGAGCCCTGCATGGGGGCTCTGTGCCCAGTGCAGAATCTGCTTGTCCCTTTCCCTCTGCTTCTTCCCCCACTCGCATACGTGCTTGCTCTCACTCGCTCTCTCTCTCAAATAAATAAAATATTTTTAAAAAGGAAGGAAGGAAGGGGAAAGAGAGAGAGAGAAAGAGAGAGAGAGAGAAAGAAGGAAGGAAGGAAGGAAAGAGAAAGAAAGAAAGAAAGAAAAAGAAAGAAAGGAAAGAGAAAGAGAGAGAAAGAAGGAAAGAAAGAAAGAAAGAAAGAAAGAAAGAAAGAAAGAGAAAGAAAGAAAAAGAAAAGAGAGAAGAGAGAGAAAAGAGAGAAAGAAAACTACACAGTAGAGTCTGCCCCTTAATCGGGAGCTGATTAGGCAGGCTTAGTATCTTTAATTTTTTATGATTTTTTTCTTTTTCCTTCCTGTTATGTGCCTGCAAATAATTCTTCTCATATACCTCCATCAGAGTCAAAATCACAAGTCACTCTTGCCTGCTTATTAGTAGCTTGCCTTTATCATAGAAACAATACCAGTGAATGAATTAAGTATAATTGAGAAGCTAATTAATCTCATTCTTATACATACATTTATGTGTGTGTGTGATATATATGATACATATAAAATATATATTAAATAAATGTAAATATTGTCAAAAATTGTGAGGGATCTGAGTTTTACCTCATTTGCAGTCTAACAGCTTAGTCTGCCACACTTCCATGGATACTGATAGAAAACACCGAAGTGCTGGATCAGAGATGAACGACAGCTTATTACCTACAACAGAGTGCATGTGTGCTGGTTTTCAAGGCTCAATTTCTTTAGGGCAACATGAAAAGAGCCCGGTGACCACTAGCATACACAGTAAGTTACATTACAGGAGAGGAACCCAGAACTTGGGGAGCCTGGATCTTTTATAATGGTCAGTAAGCATGCCTGCCCTTTTCTTTGTAGGGAGACATTATCTCTGTCTTCCATAGCTGTGTGCTCTACATATATCCTTGAAAAGATAGTCTGGAACAAAGACAATGCCTTTACCTCTAAGATGTGGGGAAATATGATAGAATTATTTCGCAACAGACATACTCTAAAGGACCTCTGCAAGGACAACACTATTCATCTAATCGAGGGATCAGCAAACTACCTGGCCTGAAGTCCAGATACAGCCCATCATCTGTCCTTGTAAAGAAAATTTCATTAGAACACAGACATACACTTTCAGTTATTACCTACATGCTACAATAGACAAAGCCATGTAGTTGAAGCAGAGAGCACATTATTTGAATGTGTATGTGTGTGTATATATACCTCAAGTGTTTGATATCTAGTCTTTCCCAGAAGTTTGTTGACCCCTGTTCTAGTTTAAACATTTATGACAGTCCTTTATAAAATACGCTAAGCTTGCTTTTCGTCCTAAAATATTTTCAGATTTTTAGAAGTTATTCTGTAATCCCCATTAACTTCTTCCCAATTATTAAGGGTTACACTCTCTGTACTCTAGTTCTCTTTCTTATTGTAAAGGGTTGTTAAGAGCGGTTATCAATGATTATTGTATTTTTAACTTTTTTAGTTTTAAGAACAATCATATAGCAAATTACTGCAGTATCAGTATTTGGTTTATGAGCATTGCTTATTTGTCAGGTTGCATAGTTTTGAAATCCTGCACAATCAGGTAACTAAAATATGGGAATCAGTATAATGAAGTGAATAAGCTCCCTGGGTTCTAGAATCCAACAGTCCAGGCTTTATAATTTATTATCACTAAGATCCTTGGCAAGTTGTATAACCCTTTGGAGCTTCCTTGTCTTCATCTGTAAAATGGATATATCCTTAACTAACTTACAGAATTACCACTAGGATTAAAATAAAATCATGTAAATTTTGGCACACAGTGTGCACTTTAAAATACGAACTCTCTTCCTAAAATATAAACCTTAAGCAAACCCTATGTTTATACACTTATATTTATATATTACTATATTTATCTATTACTGTATTTGTATATATTACTTTATATATTATATATTTATATATTGCTGTAGAGTTGGGAAGAGCTGGAATAATCTTATCCCATCATCTGAATTTTTTAGAGATTAGAAAATTGAGGCCCAGCTTGGTTACATGACTTCAACTCAAGGTGACAAAATCAGTTAGCAGTTAAATTTAGACAAGAAGTAAACTCTCCCTGATTCTCAATTAGTGTTCTTTACAGTATACCATGTACATTTCATCATTTCATGCAAATGACTAAAATACCTGAACAGTTAGAGATGAGACTAGAACACAGTACTGAGTTTAGGACTTGTATTCTTATTGAAAGAAACCATAAAATGGTAAAGTTGCCCCTGCTTTAAGTTAGTTTTGACTCAGAGATTCTTAATATATTTTTGTTATTTCTCTTTAAGGAAAAATATTATCTTGAAAGATGTCATATTACACACCTGCATTTGCTTGAAACTTGGTAGCTTGATAAATTGATAAGATAACTGGGTCATATGTTAAGTTTTTTGAAAAACCAACCCAAACATAGGTCCTAATAAAAGAATGTTACATATTTCCTTTTAAAGGCTAAGAAGTATTTCTCAGGGCTCTTAAATTACCATATTTTGATACCAAGGGAAAATAAAATCTGGACTTAGAGTCTTGTTTGTACTTAGAGGGTTTTCCGGACAGGAAGGCAGTCTTGATGCTGTGCAGTAAGCCACAATACCAGTGGGGCGTTACAGGTGAAAACTCTGCGGCTGTAACCTTCACCACAATGTATTACAACTGTATGCTGGAATATTTCCTGTATAGAAATAGGGTTTGGTTAACTTTGTTTCCCAAGAGTAGATCACATTCAAATGTTATAAAATCATGATTTCCTGTATTTGAATACTTGTGGTTTCTCAACTGGTTCCAATATTTTAAGTTTTTGGGGTTTTTTTGTATGACTTCCATTAGTTGAAGATTTATAGAAGTTTTTCTTTCCCTTCTTCAAAATCAACTAAAAAGCAGATACATATAAAAAATTAATATTATAAACTAAAAACATTTGAGATTGCAAACATATTTGTATTCTGTGTCATAATCAAATGGTAGATTTATACTTTGAAGTAGAAAGCCAAAAAATCAGCAAATATCACTATCAGAATACATTTTTAAATTACTAACTATTGAAAAGTATCTCTATTCAGTGGCATTTGTTCTCAGTAATGAATGTTTCTCCTGTTGTTATTATAAATAACTGATTATAAGAAATGTTCTTCATATTTAGAAGTACAGGTAAGTCCAGTCATAATTATAAATAGAAACTTCTTCTGTATTGTATTAAGGCAATGCTGGGTTTTTGTTTTTGTTTTTGTTTTTTTAGCTTATCAGGTTTTAATGATTATATTGTTGTCCATTTATACCAATTTCTACATATACATTGTCTCTTCCAGTCACCCCTCAGTCCACTATTTCATGCTCAGACCTTTCTATATTTTAACTATTTACTTATCTGCTCTATTCCAGTCATCAGTTAAAAACTCTACAAACTAGCTATCTCTAATCTTTCCAGTGCATTCCCCCTGGAGAATATATCCAGTGTTAATACCACTTTGATATTGTTATAAATGCAGTATATACTTTTAATTGGTTAATGAGGTAAAATAACTGTCTGTTACAAAATAAGAGTTTCACAACAATTACTCTTTCAAAAGTTATCAACTAGGAATATTCCAGTGTGAAAAGTCTCTGTTCCACCCCCCCCCCAGGGGTATATGTCAGGAAGCATTTGAGGAAGTTGATTAATTTTAAGGCTGCTTAAGGCAGTGGATAACAGATAAACTTTAAAAGGAAAAGCTGCAGAATGAGATGTTTACAGAGGCTTTGAAAAGCTCCAGCAGGTACCTGGGAAACCAAAGCAGCATACGCATGCTTAGGCTATGTACTTGCCCCAGGCTCTGCACATGCATGACACTGACCCGAGAAGGCCCTACACTCTCACCTCTGGCTAACCTTAAGGCTCTGCGCAAGCAGGAAGGGAAGGCTAGGTAGAGTTGAAAGCATGCCTCACTAGGCACAAAGAGCATCTCAGCAGACTCAGGGGCTTATTGGTTCTAGACTATTAAGGAACTCTCTAATCGTTAACTGACCACTAAGCTCACCAAGTAGAGACTTCAGTGGCCACACAACAAAGAATACATACTTTTTAGAATTGGTTCATAAATGTTACTAAACACAAACAACAATTACAACAAATAGCAATGACAAAAAGCCTCGGGCAAGGAAGAGAATCTGATTTCCACAGTTGCCACTCTTTATTAACAATATAATAGTAACAGAGTTAATAGTCATTAACATAATAAAATTTTGTATCATTTTAAATGTCCAATTTTCAACAAAAATATATGTGATATGCAAAGAAACAAAGTATGGCCGGTATATGGGAAAAGCATTCAATAAAATCTGTCCCTCAGAGGTCCAGCTGTTGATCTTGCTAGACAAAGACTTTAGCCACCTATTTTAAATATGCTCAAGAATCTAAAGAAAGCCATGTCTAAGGAACTAAAGGGAAATACGAGAATGACTTTGCACCAAGTATATCAATAAAGAGATAGATATTATAAAGAAAAAAGAACCAAATAGAAATCTCAGAGTTAAAAAGTATAGTAACTGAAATGAAAAAATTTACTAGAGGAGCTCAACAGCAGATTTGAGTAGGGAAGAAAAAAATTAATAAGCTTAAAGATAGGTTGGTCGGAACACTACATCAAAAACTGATGTAATGTATTTTAAGAAAAAAGAAAAAGAAGAAGATAACAGGAGAGGAAGAAAAGGGGAGTATGTCAGAGGGGGAGACGAACCATGAGAGATGATGGACTCTGAAAAACAAACTGAGGGTTCTAGAGGGGAGGGGGGTAGGGGGATGGGTTAGCCTGGTGATGGGTATTGAGGAGGGCACGTTCTGCATGGAGCACTGGGTGTTATGAACAAACAATGAATCATGGAACACTGCACCAAAAACTAATGATGTAATATATGGTGATTAACATAACAATAAAAAATTTTTAAAAAAAGAATTAAAAAAACTGATGTAATGTGTGGTGATTAACATAACAATAAAAATTTTTTAAAAAAGATAGGTTGGTTGAGATTATTGAGTCTGAAGAACAGAACGAAAAAAGAATTAAGACAAATGAACAGAGCCTCAGAGACCTGAGGAATACCATCAAGTGTATCAAGATATGCATGACAGGAGTCCTAGAAAGAGAGGAAAGAGAAAGAATATTTGAAGAAATAATGACTGAACACTTCCCAAATTTGATGAAAACATTAGTGTACAGATCAACAGCTCAGTGAACTCCAGGTAGAATAAACTCAAAGATTTCCACACCAAACCCAATCAAACTGTCAAAAGACAACTTTTTGACTCATCATATATATGTATATATATGATAATCACTGAGATCAACAACTTATTTCTTATCAGCAACCATATAGGCCAGAGGCAGAGAAATAACATATTTAAAGTGCTGAGAGAAAAAACCTAAAGAGAAAACATTTGCCAAATCAAGTAACCTAAAAGACTGGGATAAATGATAAAGATCAAAATGGATTCCACATTCTTCCACCAGATTTCTTCCTAAGTATCCACTTTAAAGAAATGGGAACATGGAAATTGTAAATGACCCGTTATGAGGTGTGTTTTTCTTCTTTAAAGGTAATGAGTTGAAGAGCATAGGATTTATAGCCAGTAGGTCTGTCTTATTAAATGTGTGTTCTTGAACATGATGCCTGACTTCTCTGAGCCATAGTTAACTTTAAAATGGGAATAATATTTTCCTCACTAAGATAGTGTATAAGAAAAATCCTTGTAAATTGTAAAGGGCTATTTACAAGTAGTTTCTTCTACCACAGCTGCCATCAGTATTATTGTTACAAAAATAGGGGTGATGGTGGAAAAGCAGTTTGTTCTTCCTGTACTCTAATCATCTGTTGACTTGGCATCCTGGGAAATCTGGAAATGTGGGAGAAGTAATAAAGTTGGTGTCCTCTGCTACAACCAGCCTTTTATAACTTAGTCCTGAATGAAGGTTCCAACTTTGTACTCACTAACCAGCCCTACACAGCTACTCTGCCTCTATTTTGTCTAATACAAACTAAAAGACAATTGAAGCAAGACTGATAGAATACATCACTTGCTAGATCCCCTCTTCTCTACCAACTCTTTATTATACACATAAATACATGGAAGACACTTTCTCTGTATCCCTTTCCTAAGTTGCTTAGTGTGACTGAGTGGACAAAGGGGCAATGGCCCAGCTTCAGCAGCCCCTGCACAGAGAAATCAGAGCTATTTATCTAAGAGGACAGATGGGCACTTGCAACCTTGCTAATAGTCTTGGCAGTGCTATTAAGTAATAAAAACAAACTAAGTGCCAAAATATTCTTTGTACCAGAAATATTTTTAAATAGCCAACACACATGCAAATCTCCCCAAATTAGCCATCAAATGGAAACAAATTGTGGAATAACATTTTAAGTGCAAAAATACATGTACTCTTACCAACTGGCAGATACACAACCTAAAATATATTCATATGCAAAGACCACATATGCTTAGAGTACGGTTTATTATGTATGGCTGGCTAATTTTTTAGATTCTGTCAAATAATGGATAGGAAAACAAAATATTATAAAAAAAAATATAATCTTGACAGTCATTTGAAATATACCATGTGTTACATGTGGAATGTTTTCCAGTGAAACCAATTTACTTGTTCCCACTTCCCATGACTCAGTATTAGATATTCAAGCTTTCTAAACTATTTTTTGGCAACCAAACTTCCTTGGAATAGACCTCTTTCCTTCAAGTTATTCAACACAGACATTAATAATAAATCCTCAGTTATAGATATGTAACTAAAGATCATTCACATCATCTCTTTCAAACCTAAAAGCACATAATAAAGTTATTTAAATAGATCACACAAGACAGAGCCCAGAGTTATTCCTTGAGAATAATTAATTGCTACCATATGAAGCACAATATGACTGCATTCAATTTTTAGTTTAATTGTGTTACTACTAACCTAGAGATTAGCTGGGCAATGTCAGTTCCTAACTGAAAGGCAAAGGAAGATTAGTGAGCTAATGAAGTTTGTTAAAAGTGGGTGTGATTTCAGGATAAAATGGAAGGGCTCAGTGTATAAAACAAGATCTTTGTAGAATAGGAGACTGTTTAGGAAGGTAAAACTGTTAACTTTTCAGCAGCTATCTTCATTCATTAATTTAAAAACTTTCTTAAGCGTATACTATATATCAGACTTTGTGCTATGAATTCACTGGGGAAATGGCTGGAGTTCTTTAAAAATCCTTCTCAGAGTACACACAGAATGCAAGCCAGACCTCAGGAGGGAACAGTAGGCTAACTTTTAGAACCACAACCATTGTCTTTAACCCTCCTAAATCAGGACTCTGTTCCAACACATGCCTCTCTTTCCTTTCTCCTAGTCACTACTCGAACTAGGAGATTTATCCACTCTTTTAAAAAAAAAGAAAAAAAGGTTTTATTTATTTATTTATTTGACAGAGAGGGAGAGAGCGCACAGGAGTGAGGGGAGGGGCAGAGGGAGAGGGAGAAGCAGATTCTGCCCTGAGCCGGGAGCCCAATGTGGAACTCGATCCCAGAACTCTGTGATTATGACCTGAGCTGAGGGCAGACACTTAACCAACTGAGTCACCCAGGCGCCCCAGAGAATTATCCCCTCTTGGGTAGACACTGATTTGCATCCCTTTTTCCTCTTCTCACCAACTCCTCTCTTCTACCTCCCAAACCCTCCCACTGAGCACTCTGGAACACTTGGTCTGTGATTAGTGAACTCCCCTAAACCTCAATCTCTTCTTCAGGCATTTCCCCTGCCCCTTTACCTTAGATAAAAATCTTGCCGTTCCCCTGGAACTCTATGCACCGTTGTAACCCTCTGAGGTGGAGACTGTTCATTCCCTCACATCTCTTTTTACCTCAAGGTCAGGAGATAAGATGTTCTTGCTCACCAGTGCCACTTGCCTTTACTCTTCTACCCTCCTGGAGAATCTCCCTGCTCCTTTGAGACTCATTCCATCTAATTATTTTTCCTCCTCACTCCTCTTTATTGTTGTCATCTACTAACTTTTTGGTCACTCTCCCTAATTCTCAGAAGTCTCTGGCCCATGGCTTCTTTTTTTTTTCTTTCAAGTTTTTATTTAAATTCTAGTTAACATATAGTGTAATATTAGTTTCAGAAATAGAATTTAGTGATTCATCACTTACATACAACACCCAGTGCTCATTACAAGTGCCCCCCTCGGTACCCGTCACCCATTTAGCCCACTCCCCACTGACATCAACATCCTTACACATGACCCAGCCAACACCCCAGCTTGATCTCCTCACTCTAGTGATCTTCACAACATGTAACTACTCACTCTCACACACAAGCCCTGGACCTTGTCGTCATCCCAAACTGTTCTGCCTCCTAAGTCACTCATTCCAGCCTCTCATCTCACTTGTGGTCTCTCTCCAGCCTGCTCACTCAGCAAGCTCCACTATGGTCATTTGTTAAACTATAAATAAACCTATCCCTTCTTTCTCCCTGTCCCATCAGCTCACTCTGTTTTCTCATCCCCTTTTAACCAGCTTATATTCTTAATTCATCATTTAAAACACCCTCTTGCAAATAAATACCCTGAACTTTGATGCTTTATCTTTCCATGACACTCTTCTGACAAAAGGCTAAGGCTGGACAAACCTAAAGCTGTGTATCAACACATTAACTCCCTCTTCCACTCTTCAGAAGAGCCAATTCCTTACTCCAGATTTCCACTTGAATAGCTAGCTCATTGCTACATCTAACTCAGCTTGCCTAAAAATGAACTCACGATCTCCCCTCTTCTACCCCACATATACCACAAACCTACTCCCCAGTGGGACAGATCAGTCTTACCCAACTCAGTAAATGACCTCAGCGTCCACAGAGTTGCTCGGGCCAGAAACCTGGGAGTCATCCTTGACACCTCCCTCTCCTTGTACCTAATCAGTCGATAAATTTTTATGTCCCAAGAATCTCCCACACATCACTCTGCGGCCACCAACCATACCTAGGTGTAGACCGTTGTACTTGCTTCCTGCCTGGTCCTTCACATCCAGGCTTGCCCCCTTTTTAATCCGCTCTCTATACAGTATCCAGAAGCTTTTAAAATAAACATACATTTGGCTCATTACTTCTTTGCTTAAAACTCTTCAAAGATATCCCATTGACGTGAAGGTCAAGTCAAAAATTCTTAACCTGGCCTAAAAACAATAGTTTTTATTACCTACATTTCACAAATGAGAAAACTGAGGCTCAGAGTCATTAAATAAGTTGCTCAAGTTGTAGAGCAGTAACTTAGGGATTTCATCCTATGGGAGTGTCATACCAGAAAAACATTTTATGATGGAGAAATAAAATACAAAGATTCTATCTGTATGGTTTATAAATATATGGCTCAATGTGTGTCTGAATGGACAATTGACTAAAATTGCCTTTAAAATACTAATTGTACTCATTTTAGCTTTTCATCAGAAGTTTTGAAGATAAATACATCCTTATAATGAGGGAAGGGATCAAACATGCTTTTGCAAATGTACTTACAGACATACAATGTAAAATTTTTTCAACAGAAGTTTATTTAGAGTGAATTTATTAATACCCCTTTGTTAACCAAGGAAAATAGGGTGTACAAAGGAAAATCCTGACAAACACATAGCTGACATATTTGGGGATTTATTTCTATAGTAGTTTTCTGTTCTCTGAATTTTCAGAGTTGTCTGTAATGTTCAAATTGAAGTATGTAACCACAGAGCCAGCCTCACACAGAGTTGTGAACTAAGTAAAGTTTGTCTTTGGCTCTCTTCCAAATCTCTCTTTTTGAACTCTTCACAACTCCTCCCCTAAGTGCCAGTGTTGGTACAATCCACTTTCATTGCCCTTAAACTGCTCATGGCTTCCCACAATGGTTCCCAGCTTGGATTGCCTTATATTATGGACCTATTCCAACCCTCGCCTTGCACATCAAAACTTACTAGATTTTTTTTCCTTAAAGCCCCACTCTGCTTTCCAATGTGACAGCCAATTTTCATGAGCTATTATATATTAATTTTAGTGTAGAACTTCTGGAGACAATACCAGAAACAAGTCTTTTCTTTTCACTCTATTTTCTGTGTAACCTGTCTACCAAGAATATAATTTTGAACTTTACATTCTGTTATTTGCATTACAAAAAAACAATAGGTTTGTAAATATGCTTTTTCTAAACTCATTTGCCCTCTTCCACATCTTACCCCTTCCCACATCTTACCCACCGCTGGTTATGACTGTCCTAAACCAAAGGACTGACTCATTGGCAGTCCAGAGGGGAGATAAGCAATGAGATATTCCTTTATCTCTTAAGTCATAGCCAACACGGAGGGCCACATTTTAATAGATGTACAGCAGAAAACTATATTGAACTATGATTACAGTGTTCCTGAATATCCAGGTTCAAGGCTTATTATTTTCTTCTCACAAGCCCAACCCATCGTTAAGAAATCTGGCAAGTAAGACACTTAATCACAACCTCACATCTCCTGGTAAAGACACCCAAGCTTCAGAAAAGTTCTGTGAGCATTAATCACCATACAATACATCATTAGTTTTTGATGTAGTGATCCACAATTCATTGTTTTCATGTAACACCCAGTGCTCCATGCAGCACTGCCCTCCTTAATACCCATCACTGGGCTAACGCATCCCCCCACCCCCCTCCCCTCTAAAACCCTCAGTTTGTTTCTCAGAGTCCATCGTCCCTCATGGTTCATCTCTCCCTGCGATCCCCACCCCCTTCATTTTTCCCTTCCTTCTCCTAATGTCCTCTATACTGTTCCTTAGGTTCCACAAATAAGTGAAACCATATGATAATTGACTTTCTCTGCTTCACTTATTTCACTCAGCATAATCTCCTCCAGTTCCATCCATGTTGATGTAAAAGTTGGGTATTCATCCTTTCTGATGGCTGAGTAATATTCCATTGTATATATGGACCACATTTTCTTTATCCATTCATCTGTTGAAGGGCATCTCAGCTCTTTTCACAGTTTGGCTATTGCAGAAACTGACAACCTGAATAGGCCAAAAACCAGTAACGAGATTGAAGCAGTGATCAAAAACCTCCCAAAAAACAAGAGTCCAGGGCCTGATGGATTCCCTGGGGAATTCTACTAAAGAAGAAATAATACCTATTCTCCTGAAGCTGTTTCAAAAAATAGAAGGAAAGCTTCCAGACTCATTCTATGAGGCCAGCATTACCTTAATCCCAAACCAGGCAAAGACCCCATCAAAAAGGAGTTTTTCAGACTGATATCCCTGATGAATATGGATTCCAAAATCCTCTACAAAATCCTAGCTAACAGGATCCAACAATACATTAAAAGGATCATCCGCCACGACCAAGTGGGATTTATCCCCGGGATGCAAGGGTGGTTCAACATTCGCCAATCAATCAGTGTGATAGAACACATTAATAAGAGAAGGGAGAAGAACCATATGGTCCTCTCAATTGATACAGAAAAAGCATTTGACAAAATACAGCATCCTTTCCTGATTAAAACCCTTCAGAGTATAGGGATAGAGGGAACATTCCTCAAGTTCATAAAATCCATCTATGAAAAACCCACAGCGAATATCATGCTCAATGGGGAAAAGCTAAGAGCCTTTCCCTTAAGATTAGGAACATGTCAAGGATGCCCACTCTCACCACTGTTGTTCAACATAGTACTAGAAGTCCTAGCAACAGCAATCAGACAACAAAAAGAAATAAAAGGTAGTCAGATTGGCAAAGAAGTCAAACTCTCTCTTTTCACAAATGACATGATACTTTATGTGGAAAACCCAAAAGACTCCACCCCCAAATTACTAGAACTCAAACAGCCAATCAGTAACATGGCTAACATTTTTTAAGCTTTTACTGTGTGCTATTATATTTTCTTCTCACAACCCCAACCCATTATATGAGATGCTTTGTCTTTTGATTCTCACAATTCCTGAGATAGTTCTGTTACTATCTCCTTTTTAGAAATAAAGAAACTGATGTTGGAGAAATTAATTTGCCCAAGAACTCATAGCTAATGGAGCTAGGAATTAAATCCCATTAGGTCTGACTCCAAAGTTCATGCTTTCATCTTCTGTACTTCTTTGTGGAGAATTTTTAATATTGTCAGAGATGGGCTGAATCACCCAGTATGTGTATATTAATTCATTCATTCATTCATGAATTATTCATTCATTCATTCAGCAACTTTCTTTTTGAACATTCACTGTATACACTTTGCCAGGTGCTATGAAAATCCAAAGCTTAGCCAAATGGAAATCATTCCCTCAAGGAATGTGCCTACCAGGGAAGATGTCATGTATAGAAATAACTATAACATGAGGTATACAGTGATAAGAGCTATGAAACAGATTCCCTTTTAAAAAACTGTTGGAGTTCAGAAAAAGGAGAGCATTTCTCCATCTGGGGAGGTGAAAAGGCTCAAAGAAAGGTGGTATTTCATTTGGACCTTGATAGATGGGAAGGATTTAAATATGAGACAATGAGAAATGAAGGAGTGTACAGGTATTTTAGGCTGAGAGAAAATACAGGAACAAAGACCTAGAGAGGGTAAAGTTAGAAAGAAGTATATCATGGAAAGCAAGAAGGGAGAGAATTTCAAGAAATGGTAAGTAAAAGTGGATTACTATGAACGTGTTACTTGTACTCATCACTAAACAGAACATACCCTTCTATTTCATCCCCCTGTCAGCCTCTTATGCATATCCATTTTGTTCCCCTTTTTCCCAGTAAGCATCTCTCCATACACGGATGCTCAAATCCCTCTTTAAAGAAAAGAAACTGATATGGGTGGAGAGGTAAAATTTATCCCATTGAAAGATTAGGAATCACTTATTTAGAAAAGAAAGGTTAAGGAGAAATCTATTCATTCAGGAATCTTCTGTTAAGATCCTTTATGTCCCGGGGCGCCTGGGTGGCTCAGTCCTTAAGCGTCTGCCTTCGGCTCCGGTCATGATCCCAGGGTCCTGGGATCGAGCCCAGCGTCGGGCTCCCTGCTCCGCGGGAAGCCTGCTTCTCCCCCGTCCCGCTCTCCTTGCTTGTGTTCTCTCTCTCACTGTCTCTCTCTCTGTCAAATAAATAAAATCTTTAAAAAAAAAAAAAAAAAAGATCCCTTATGTCCCAAAAACTGTTCGATACTAAGAAAATTTTTTTAAATAATGTGTCATTTTTGCATCAAGGATCTCAGAGTTGACTAAAGGAGACAAACATGTAAATAGGGAATTGCAAAGTGTAATGAGTTTTATGATAGAGGAGTGTATTAGTTTTAAAAGTGACACAAGAGGCAGCAGTCAGCTCTGAGGATGGTAATTAGGGAATGCTTCCGAAAGAAAAGACACACCTGAGCCCAGTCCTTTTTTTTTTTAAGACAAATGGAATTAACTCACATGTTCTATTTTAAAGCTTTTTTTTAATTTAGTGATATATCTTGGATGCCTTTTGTGTTAGTATATATAGATATTCCTTATTCATTTGAATGGTTGTATAGTAATCCATTCTATAGATCTGCCTGTGATATTTAATCCCCTATTAATGGATATTTGAGTCATTTCTAATTTCTTACTAATACACCCAGTGCTGAAATAAATACACACTTGCATTGGAATCTCTGTAAACAGATTCTTAGGCTTAATAAATTAATTAAATGCCCAAGCATTTAATAAATATTGCCAAATTACCCTCCAAAAATATTGGATGCAAATGCTTAATCCCATACCTGTGCAGAAATTGGAACTGTCAGTTCTTAAAACTGCCAGAGTAATAAATTAAAAATATTATGTTATTAACTTGAATTTGAATTTAAGTATTAGTGAAGTTGAGTATCTTTTCATGCTTACTGGCCAGTTACTTTTGTTTTTCTGTGAACTAATTACTGTCAGAGTCTGCGAATTTACCATATGCAAGCTAATGAATCAGCCTGCTAGTGTTTTGTGGCTTCTGGCAGAAGACATAAGACTCATGGGTCAGAAACAACACTATTACTCCAGGCACAAGTAACATGAGCACCGTGTTTGCATTGGTTCCTCTTGCCCCCAGGTCCCACGAGGGCAATGCAGAAGGGCCCTCAGGGAGATGGTATGCATGCAGTAGGTATGTGGCACAGCCAAGGAGCATGGAGCTTGTCAAAACCACCCCCTTTAGAGTGAGTCTGCTCTTTGTCCTGGAGAGAGACTTTCCCACATCCCTCAAGGTTGTTCTCTGTAAACACAACCTAAGAACTAGCCTCAGTTAACAGCTTTCAGGGCCTTGCATCCTGTTCATACCTAGCAATAACGTGGCAGGGAAGTTCAGGGCCCATGGCTAATTGCCTTTTCCAACATCTTCCTTTTCTTATTTTTCTGTATGCTTATTTATCATTTTCTCATTGATTTGTAAGCACTCTCTGCTACCACAACAATTATTCCTGGATCTATCATTGAATATCACCTATCCTACCCTAGTTTGCCTTTTTTTTTTTTTAATTTGATTTTATCCACTGTAGTTTTATGGGTTTTTTTTTCTTCAATGGGTTTCATGTCATACTTATAAAAAGCTGCCCTATTATGATAAAAATATTAACCGATTTTTTTTCTCTTATGCTTTCAGTTTTGGCCTTTAACATTTTGATCCTTTTGGAATCTACTTTCATGTAGGAATGATGTAGGGACCCATTTTGGTTTTACCAAATGGCTAGACAGTTCTTGCAACCACATTTCCTGTCTCTCCCTACTTGTTCGAAATGGTATCTTCCTTATATACTAAAACTTATCTGTACTTATATCTTATACTATTTTTTATTCTATTTCTTTTAATCTCTTTGTAGGCTACTACTCAAACCTTATCTTTTAACTGCCATAGCCTTCAAATACACTTAACACCTGGTAGAATTTGTTCCTCCTTTTTTCTCTTTTATTTAAAAACTTTCTTGGCTGTTTTCACATATTATTCTTGAATGGGTCTTTTAAAATAAAGTAGGCTAGAGGGGAGGGCGGTGGGGGGATGGGTCAGCCTGGTGATGGGTATTAAAGAGGGCACGTTCTGCATGGAGCACTGGGGGTTATGCACAAACAATGAATCATGGAACACTACATCAAAAACTAATGATGTAATGTATGGTGATTAACATAACATAATAATAAAAAAAAGTAGGTAAACAGGGTGAATATAACTATGAAAAGAAATTCTAAACTACTGTCTTCTACAGACTTACCCCTTTTTAAAAGTCTTATTCATGTTATAACTTTTATGGTTTAATTTGCATTTCAACAAATATAGAACTGTATCATAGTTTCTATTTGCAACTTCTAAAATCTTCCTTATTTTAATATAGATTCCGTGCAGTTTGGAATACTGGGATGAACTCCAGAAGGTTTTTGTTGCATTTCAAGAATTCAGTCTGTCTGAAAGCAAAGTGTGTGAACTGCAGTTGCCGGATATCAATCTTGTGAGTGACCAGAAGAAACTGGTATCCTCGGATCTTTGGAGAATTGTCCTGAACAGCAGTCAAAATGGTGCTGATGACCAAAGGTAACTCAGCGAAAAATGAAATAGTGACATTATACTGGGAAATAGTCATCAAGTCCTCGTATCTAGTGACCCCTCACTTAGCCGGATCTCAGCTGGCTAGCAGCTGCATCTGTGTGAACTACAGATGGAAACTAGGACATAAGACAAGCTGATATAGCAAAGTCTGAGTGCTAAAAATCCTGTGTTGTATGCATAATACAGCCCTGTGAGCCCTCACAGTAATAACCTGTTCCTTAAGTATAAAAACAAAAAGTGCAAAAAACAAACTACCAAAAAAAATCAAGCCATCCTGAACAAAAAATATAAAGAAAAGAACCATTAATTCCTCAACAGATTCCTTTTTTTTTTTTAAGATTTTATTTGTTTATTTGACAGAGACACAGTGAGAGAGAGAACACAAGCAGGGGGAGTGGGAGAGGGAGAAGCAGGCTTCCCGCTGAGCAGGGAGCCTGATGGGGGACTTGATGCGGGGCTCAATCGGATCATCATGACCTGATCCGAAGGCAGACGCTTAACGACTGAGCCACCCAGGCGCCCCCATTCCTCAACAGACTGTTAATGACACAGTAAACAATATATGTTAATGATAACCCTGGAGCATTAAGAGAGAGGTTAAATAAATTGTATTGTCTCCTTCTAAAAAGATAAATTTTGGAACTATTTCTTTCTTAAGTGGTTTTATTTTTTTCTTAGAGATTTTATTTATTTATTTGAGGGAGAGAGCAGAAGGTGGGGGAGGAGTAGGGGGAGAGGGAGAAGCAGACTCCCTGCTGAGCAGGACCCTGGGATCATGACCTGAGCCGAAGGCAGATGCTTAACAGAATGAGCCACCCAGGCACCCCTCTTAAGTGGTTTAAAAAAAAAAAACTTTAAAAGATCTCTAGACATTAGAAAAACTTGGCTAACCAAAATGACGTCTATCCAAAGGATTTCTAGATAGCTCTACATTGTATTTGGCCAATAATGACTCTCTAGAGCTATAGACTTCAGGTGTTCTGTATCATGTCCTCACAATTTCCTATCCCACATCTCCTGCAGGATATCTGGTTAGTGGCAAAAGAGGGCCAGACTGTCCCTATTTTCAGTATTTGCCTGCTTGATACATCCACTAACTTAAGAGTAGAAAAAAAATTGGCTTCAGTAACCCATTCTTCAGCACATCTTCTCATTTACATATCCCTATTAGTTAAGCCTTTCTGTTCACGCTCCCACAAAAGACAAGAAAAAGATACTAAATCACAGTCGGTGGGATAGTTTTCTTGGGTCATATGATAATGCGTGTACCATGGGCTCAGGCCCATCTTGTTGTCTATCACTCTCAGTGTCCTACCTTCCAGTTCTCCTGATGAGCTGGCTTTAGCGTTCTCTTACTCCTTTTATGTAATCCCTCCTTTTCTCTCCCCAAACAACATTCTGGCACTAACAAAGAGAAAAAACATCCATCATTCATAACATCCCACAAATCAACTGTTTTTTCTGTGTTACTTTTATTTTTGCCCGTGACTGTATGTATACCTTTACAAGGTTATAATCATAGCACATCATTTCATGTTCTGATTCCTACTTTCTATTATAAAGAGTTGTGAACGCTTTCTCTTTTTTTTTTTTATCAATAATACTATATGTTCATTGAAGAGCATTTGGAAAATAAAGAGAATGCCATCACCCTTGGTCATATCACACTGATAACCTCTTTAACATTTTAACAATAGCCTCACAGTCTTTTCCAGTGATTACTTCGTGTGCTTAATAATATGTTTTATACTTTATATATCCTGTTTCTAGGTCATGTGGCTCTTCAAGAATAATTACCTTCCTTTTATATTACCTACTGATTATAACTAGCAAAAATATATTAGAGGAGTGGAATCTTAATTTCACTTATATGTGGAATGCTGCAATGAAAAGAATACCCATCCCGTGAGTTAGCAAATGCATAGGAAGATTGCCTATTCTAAGTACAGGTTACCTAGTCAGAAACCAGGAAATCTCAGAAAATAGAGCTGTAAGTAACAAAAATGTTTTTAATCTGAGTTTCATTAATAGTATCAAGGTAGAAATCATTTCTTGATTCTAATTATAAAAGAATGCATTTTCAGCATTGAAAGAAGCATTTTCGACAAGGTTAATTCCTCTGAATCTGAAACATTCATAAAAATTACTTTTGTGGTAAGCTTAGCACAACAGAAATGTGGAACCTTTAGGGAATGGAAATTTATGCAGACAATCAAATTCAGGCAATTTTTCACCAAGCTTTTGACATTGTAATCACAGATCTTTTGTCCTCACCTGGGATTTTTCAAGTTACCTAATATTTCACAATTGATCTTGCTTTGTTTGACATTAACCATTTTTCAGATAGAATTTGATATTTATGAAATTAAATTTAAAGAGTTGGTTTAAAAGTCAACTTCATAAGATCCTACTAAGACACTTTTCAAAAGGGACAGTAAATAAATTTTTTCTAATTTCTAGAAAGAAAACATTCGTGCTTCAATAATATGTCAGCATTTCATGCAGAAGGAAAACTGCTGCAGTTAGCTCCAGTATATTCTGTCATGAGAAATTTAGAACTGGACAAAAACCTGCCGCTTTTATGATTAGAGATTACCTTATAAGTAATATTCTCAGTGGTTTGAAAAGGATATGCATCAGACTGTTGTGCATTCCAGGAAGAAAGTTCATAAAAATAAGTCCTATGAAGCTTAATCTTGATAAGAAAAAAGAGGAAGAAAAAGCAAAGAGCATCTTGCCCACAGTTGGCATAAAGTTGCAACAGGGTAGGGTAGCTCAGTGGTAATGGCATCACTATATGTATGTAAATAGAAGCACTATTTAATAGAGAATTCCAAGTTAGAAGACCTGGATTTAAGTCCTGGCTCCATCACCAACTAGGTATTTGGCTTTCAGAAACTGATTTCTAAGCTGAAGCCTTAAGGAATGAATGGGAGCTAACCGGTCCAAAGGGTAGCAGGTAGCCTTCATTACAAAGGACTGGAGACAAAAGAGCCAATCTCTTAAACCTTAGTCTGTTTATCCCATACAGGTATATTATCTTTAACTCAATGCCTGTGTATTTGTAATAATTACATCCCACCATCTTTAACCAGTGATTTGCTTGATCACATGAAAAGGAGCGATTGGTAATGATTGTTCTTTTTTGAAGGTAGCATTTGAAGTAGAGTAACTTCAAGCTTAGTTTCCACTACAGTATTGACGTTTTAGGAGACTTCTCCTATTTGCTGCATACTGGACTGGAGGCAAGAGATACAGCTTTTAAGCCCTGATCAAGATATCCATTTCAGCTATTTATCTTTTTTTTTTCAGCTATTTATCTTTAATCTAATCATGAATGTATTGCCCATGCCCATTGCTTAAGCCTAAATAAATCCCCTTCATCAGTTAGGTCCTGACAAGAAACAGAAGGCAAACTCAAACTTGAAGATTGTAGAGAGTTTAATGAAAGGACTATTTCCAGAAGTGTGAGCAGGATTAAGGGATGGTACGGAACCCTGGGGCTAGGAATCCTGGGGAACCCTCCCATTCTTAGGCCTGCAGGAGCCGGGGGAATACATACCCTCACTCCACTGTCCTCTCAGAGGACAGAGGATCTTGTTGATGCAGTCCAGCAGCAGAGAAGAGGATGTGGAAGGGCAGAAAGTGTGGGTCTAGTGAGCAGACACAAGGTAGCCAGCAACTGCACACTCTATTTGCAATATGTAGTTTCTTACCCAGTAACTGGCCCTACAAGGAAAAAAGGGGCAACAAAGTGGTGGGCCCAACTCTCAGGTTTTGGGCCACTCTCCTAGGTTCCCGGGGTTTGGAATCAATTCGATGTCTTCTGATGGATCAGAACAGCCATCTAATTTGTTTCTGCACACCCCTTACCCTCGCGCCAAATGACGAAATCCTAGAAGTGTGTGACTGTATACAGTTATACAAATTACAGGCAACTATCATGTAACACCATAATAACTGCAGATCTTGATATATAGGTTCAGTTAACTTTATTACCAGTTGATAATGCTCAACTGTGTTCACCTGTGTCAAATCTTTGATGGTTTGTTGTGCATATTGGGCAGTCATTTCTCACAACATTAGAACATGTGAAAGCAGATGACTTATAAGGACTTTTTATCCCCACCCCCAAAATGGTGGTTAATAGAAGAAGGCATCTTAGAAAAAGAAGTGGCTGAGGGTGCTCTTTCTTCACGCAATGAAAATTGAAACTCTAGTGAGATTTTTGGAGTACTTTCATTTTTGAATGTGCCACAACAAAGTATTCTCTCCTACTCCCTAAAGATCTTATAAAAGAAGCCCCCATCCACTCATATTTGGTAATCTTTGAGACAGTGGTCAACAGCTTTTTTTTTTTTCCAAAGAGGAGATGCTTTTCATTTTTTGAAGCCTTGATTCTTGCATAGATAATACAGCAGAGGAATTAGATGAAGAGCATCGTGATGATCAAGTCTCTGGATTGTTTCTCTTCTCTCCACCAGTTGAACTTTCTCTTACCAAGAAGATGACTGTGGCCTCCAAATTCTCTTCCCTTCTATTTGGCTGCTTGGATGTGTACTTTTAGATGTACCTAAATTTCTTAAGTACCATTTTTAAAACTCTTGATTTTCGTAAACTATTTAGGTGTAAACCAGAATATTTTTTACCGGGGATAAACCTGAGTTTTGCCTTCTCTACCTTGGGTAGAAGGGATGCTTGTATTTTTCCCCAAGTGTCTTTTTGAAGCCTTTTACTATTTCCTTTTAGTTGATGACTGAACTCTATGTAACACCAGGAGTTGGTCTTCTGCCAGCAAGTCCTTTTCCATGTACACATTCCCTAAAATAATCAGTTTTCCTCGGGGCTCACCTAAAGTTCTAGGCTGATGATATTAAAATGACTCAGAAGTCTTTGTGTCATGGTGCTTAGTCTGAACTGTGGAAGATTCTCTCTTTCTAAAGTCAGATATAAAGGAGTCCTTTACCTGAGGGCCTATTTAAGCCTGTTGTGTTTTTTTAAGCCATGGATTACAACCCAGTTAGTGGGTCATGAAATCAATTTAGCAGGTTGTAGCTGGAATTTTTTTAATAAAATAAATATTGGTGTGAAAAGGACAAATATTGTATAATTCCACTCCAATACCATCTGGTATCTCCAGATGAGATACCAAGAGTAGCAAATTTTTAGAGACAGAGTAGAATGGTGTTCATCAGGGAGTGGGGGAGAGGGGGATGGGGAGTTGTTGTTTAAGGGGTATAGAGTTTGAGTGCAGGAAGATGAAAAACCTCTGGAGATGGGGACACTGATGGTTGTACGACAGTGAGGATGTACTGTGCCCTTGGGTTAAATAGTAAATTTATGTTATCTATATATTTCATGACAATTTTTAAAATATCAGCATGTGTCATATTTTTAGTAAACCTACCTCCCCCCTCCACCCGTTTTATATGTGACCTAGAATACAATAAAAGTGTATTTTTTACTTTGGGTTAGAGTTAAAGCATTTAAAAAATGGTGATTCTAGGGACTAGAGAGGACTTGGTGCAAGAGACAGGCACCCTCCCCCGTGCAGCTGTCTCCCAGAATGGTCAGAACAGTGTTTTTGCAGGAGGAAGGAGGGAGATTAGGTGAACCAGTGTTGAGAGACCATGCCGCAATGAGGTGGATGTCAGTGTGATGTTACAAGACCCATCTTGGGACCTAAAGGCAATCACCAACAATTAACGTTGATATACGTGACCAGTATGGTACCCTGTTTACCAGCCAGAAAAAGAGGGATGGCATTTTTTTCTGTTAATGAGTGTTAGATATTATACTGAACAGTTCGTATGCAGCATCTCCTTTAATACTCAGAGTTGTTCAATTACTGTACTCATTTTACAGATGGAAAAAAATGAGATTTAGCCAGGTGGTAATACAATTTGCTGAAGGTTATAATATAAATGATAGAAATGCAAGTATCTTCACTAGGGTCTTTTACCCAGTTATTCTCTGCTTAATCTCTCTGCTGTATTTTGCTGTATTATAAAAGCCTTCTTACTATGGAGGGATCCAGAGAAAAGCTCAAGCCTTCATCAGTTAAGTCAGATTGTTGGGTACCTGCGCTGCTATAGGGGTTCACCTGAGAATGGCACCAGGAGTGAATCTTCAAGGATTGTGCCAGGGTCCCAGCAGTGCCTATTAATCAATCAAAACACAGACTTACTAAAATACTCGTTTAAAGAGTTGATACCCATCTATAGGCACCCCCCTATAGGACAGTTGGTAAGTTACCTTTCAGCTAAAATGCAAATATGGATATGTAAAATTCCTGCCATATTTTCCACTTTTTAGAATATTTCCAGGAATTTGAGTTTCCATTAGGATCTTAGGGATAGTTCAGCTAACTACTGAATCTGGAGTTCTGTGTATTATTGTTTGAGAGGTATTACCCCAGGAGTTACCACTTTTACTTTCTTCTCTATTTCTACTGATTACACATCTCATAAATTATCTTTTTCCTTTTGACATCTGGATCAGAGTTCATTGTACCTAATTAAGGAAATTATGCAAACATAGCTGCTCTAAGTGTCCCTAGCAGGGTCATCCCTCTCCTATTTATGACTGGTTAGCTCTATTACACTTACATCTTTTTAGTCCTGGTGTAAGAGGTAAGCATATATATGCTGCTTTTAAAATGATATATAATGATGATCAAATTAAGTTGAGTATCGAAAAACTATCATTTTACTGATCAAAATACATTTAAAGTATATTCAGTTTGTATATACCATATTAATTTTGTGATTAAGAAATTTTAATTTTGGTATGACTAATTTTTTAGTAAGTCTGAATTTTTAAATATAGCTTAACTCAACAACCATTTTAGTTAGGATTTTAAGATTGAAAGAGTATTTCTAACTACTTGAGTCTGTTAACTATATAAGCCAAAAAAATCTCTTTTTAAAAATTTATATGTATATTTAATGTAGGAAGAACTAAAGAATTAATCAATTTGTTATTAATAAAAATTATAGCACATACTCCTGTTTTAGCAGCCTTTTTCAATATGTTATACTATCTGCTACTCTCCAGATAGAAAAATAAATCTTGGAAAATCAAGAGTGTCAAAAATTGTAGTTGGCAAGAAAAATGCTTCAGATAAACACCTCAAATTGTGTACTCACTGTTTTAAAACTAATCTTATAGAACTCTCGCCTGGATTTTTAATAATATTTTGACTAACATTGTACCCTATTTCTAACAACTTCTGAAAGTAGTTCAAATGTATAAAACACATGTACAACTAATACGTTTTGCTCTTTCTGAATAAATACAAGTTTTAATTTTACCTAGTCGATGAAATCTGTTATTTGTAACTTCACAGATAAATTCCTAGAAGGCTATTTAAATTAACATGCCCATTTATAGAAGCTTTAGAATATACTTAGATGCATTCCTTGCACATAACATTTAATCAGTAACAAATTGCCCCAGAGTTTGTATTTTCTTTGTAGGCACTGGAGATTTACTAACATTGCAGTAAATACCACTATATAACTATAAACTTCTTAAAATTGTAATACTCAATAAACGTGTTGGAATGCTCCTAGCTTTCATTTTCACCAGGCTTTTCACAACCTCTTTCAAAACTTAGCTGAAGATTCACACTCTGACAATCCCCCGTGATGCACCTCACGCCATCCTGAGTTCCTCTTCTGTTTCTACTCTGGCAGCACTTCCAACCTTCCTGTACCTGGGTGGTTGTTCTGTTTGATGATGTTTCTAAATGTCTACGTATTTTATATCATCGATTAGATGGTGATATAAAACCAAGGATTTATTTCCTTAGTTTTTCTTGTCATAGTTCTCCCTAGGATACTGTAAATCAGTGTTTCTTCTCTAGGCCCCTCAGGGACTTGGAAGCCAGGCTCCCATAGCTCTAGAACAAATTTCGGATTTGGAAAGAAGAAGGGAGAGGATGATGAGAGAGAATGGGGCAGCATCTACTCAGTGATATGCAGTCACCATAATGTCCCTTGCGCCATCCCACTCCCTAGTTCCCATGATGCCTCTGCTAGCACTTATGCAAGGCAGCTAGGCAGCATGTTTCACACGCACATCAGCAGCTGCCATGTACCAGCTTCTTCCCTCCTACAGATACCTTCACTGTTCCTTTTAATGAGATTTTACTTGTTTAAAATGGCGGTAGGAGGATGGGCAAGTGAATAGAGGACCCATGCAGTGTAAGTGTCCATGGGACCTTGGTTCTTCTGGACATGGTCATAACTTTTATGGCACCTAGTATAGTATTTAGTGAGTCTCCAATAAAGAGGATTGACTAACTCATGGCCCTATGGATATGGACAATCTGGAAAAGTAAAACAAAGTGAAACATTTTATGATGATGCTGAAAGTATTGGGTTTTTTTTATTTTTTTTTTATTTTTTATGTTATGTTAATCACCATACATTACATCATTAGTTTTTGATGTAGCGTTCCATGATTCATTGTTTGCGTATTGGGTTTTTTTTTTTTAATATTTTATTTATTTATTTGAGAGAGCGAGAATGAGAGAGAGAGAGCATATGAGAGGGGGGAGGGTCAGAGGGAGAAGCAGACTCCCCGCCGAGCAGGGAGCCCAATGCGGGACTCGATCCCGGGACTCCAGGATCACGACCCGAGCCAAAGGCAGTCACTCAACCAACTGAGCCACCCAGGCGCCCCTGCGTATTGGGTTTTTGTTTTTTTTTTAAGATTTTATTTATTTATTTGAGAAAGAGAATGAGATAGAGAGAGAGAGCACATGAGAGGGGGGAGGGTCAGAGGGAGAAGCAGACTCCCTGCTGAGCAGGGAGCCTGATGCGGGACTCGATCCCGGGACCCCAGGATCATGACCTGAGCCGAAGGCAGTCGCTTAACCAACTGAGCCACCCAGGTGCCCCTGTATTGGGTTTTTAAACAGCAGAGTCATACTCCAAATTGTGTTGGTCTTAAACTAATAGAACAAGTTGTCCATAAATTGCATGAGATGAAGATGGAAGAAAATTGGGTTGGAAGTAGGTCAACACGACCTGGGGTTTGAGGCATCCTTTGAAATTTTTCTGCTAATGACTTACAGACAATAATCAACATGAACTTAATTTTTAAAAAACAACTAGTTTGTGTGAGTCAATACAGAAGATTTCATGATAATATATTAACTATAGGATTATGGGTGCTAGCTTTAAAAACCCTTATTGAAAAACATTTTACTTGTACGGTATTGGGAAATCTAGGTCATTGATCTTCTTTTATTATTTATTTCCCATAGCTCTGCAAGTGAATCTGGTTCTCAAAGCACTTGTGACCAACTTGTAACTCCAACAGCCCTGGCTGCCTGTACCAGAGTCGACTCCTGTTTTACCCCATGGTTTGTCCCGTCTCTTTGCCTTTCCTTCCAGTTTGCTCACCTGGAGTTCCATCTTTGTCATCACCTTGATCAACTAGGCACAGGTATTCTTTCCTTTAGCATCTGAATAGCAACCACTTAATACTTACTGTCTTTCTTGAGTGTTCTCAAGACACATTTCATCAATTTTTGCCCAGAAGTAAAAAGGCGTGGAAGGGTTTTTATTCTGTGTATTGCAGTATTAGTGATGTTTTAAAGTGCTGTGATTGCTAATCACTTCCACCACCCAAAGCTCTTTCCCCCTACTAACTACCATCCATGTGGTGGTGGAAATTTTTAGAAGAGGCATTCATTTCCCTTAACAATGATCACTGGCAAAATTATTCTGAAGCTGACTTCATCTAACAGATGTACCCCTTACTTTTGAACCATCATATGGACCTATAATATAAATTACCAGTACTATTGAACTAGCATGATTTTGCATGCTTCCTAATAAGAATTTTCAAGGAAGTTAGAAAAATTGCAGGTTTTACTGTTATTCCAATTAGGATCTTTTTAAAAGAAATACATCTGTTTCTGTTCTGTGTCCGGAGCTACTACATTAATGATGGATAGATTCCAAAAGTATTCGATATTACCTGATTTCAAAAGCATGAATACATTCTACAAAGGATGGGCAAATTCTCAAGAAATTTAAAGAACTGTCATTTTAACAAGTTGGTAAGGTAGAAGATTAAATTTTCCCACCACCGAAAGTCGTCTTTTATAAATTTGCCAATGTCACATGAATAATTACTCCTAAAAGTCTATACCAAATATTTCCTAGTTAGTACATTTTTATTCAGGTTTTCAACCTAACATGTAATGGAAAAAGGAAAAAAAAATCAGATTTAAAAAATCAGATTAGAACTAAACACAGCTGCTGTTAAGCATCTTGCCCTTTCAGCAAAAAATGGAATTTAACCTGCTTTTTCTAACTCTTTTCGAGTCATGTTTTTGTTTTTGAGATTTGGTTGGTAGATACAGAGCATTTCATAAAACTCTCCTTCGATATTTGCCTCCTCTTCATTTTATCTGTTGTCTTCTGTGATCAAATTTTTGTCTGTGAAAGTGAAGGTGAACTTTAGACAATATATGTTTGAGGCATGCTGATTGAACAAAACCGTTTTGTTGGCAAATATCAAATGGTAATTCAAATAGTATAACACCTTCAAGAGAGTGTTTGCATTTATTAAACTGCAAATAGCTAATTCGGTAATCTTTAAAAAGTGAATAATTTAAACGTCATCTCTTTATTTCCATAAAATATTGGCTCATCTCAATTGCTGTTTTTTCCTGTTTGTTTTCTAACAGCTCCGCCACAATACCTACAGCCATTTATTTCCGATAAAAATGTGCCATCTGAACTAGAATACATGATTATTTCCTTCAAAGAACCTCACATGTATCTCCGGCAGTGGAACAATAGTCCTGTGTGTCAGGAGATCCGGTTCTCAGCTCAAGCGGACTGTAAACTTCTCGAGTGCAGAAATGTCACGATGCAAAGCATGGTGAAACCCTTCAGCATCTTCGGGCAGATGGCCATTTCCCGCGACGCGGGAGAAAAGCTGCTTGACTGCACTATTGTAATGGACTCTGTCTTTGTCAACTTTGGGCAACATGTGGTTCATTCTCTAAATACTGCAGTACAAGCTTGGCAACAGGTATGCACATCCTAGAACAGTTTACAGTTTGTCTGCATGTGATCTTTTACTAGGCACTCTATGTTATCACTTCTAATAGTAAGCGAAGCACAAACAAAAATGTGAGAGGATGAAGAATTTGATGGGCATCATAATATTTGGGGTTTTCTCTGTTTAGCAAAGTGATGCATGTTATTTTTAAAAGCTTTGGAGAATATGGGTTCTCTACACATGCATAGGAGACCATGCCCACATTTTTGTGACTAATGTACCACATCTGTGTGGAAAGTAACATATTCCCAGAAATTTTTTCCAAGTATTATGGCTTTCCTTTGCCAAAGCTTCAACTTAGTTATGTATCAGATTGTCTAAGCATCCATTGCAGAAATGAAGAACCTGTGTGAGCTTTGCTGATAGTAAACATTTCATCTTTTCAGAGGGAAAAAGCAGCGAGAAGAAATATGCAAGCCCAACAAGTCTTAGTCTTTCCCCCTATTATCATTCTGCCATTTTTTAATCAGTTAAAGACTCTCAATCGATAATTTTTTCCTTTCATCTCTTGCCAGAAATTAGCCATATCAAACAAGGGGATGAAGTGTAAGTCTGTGCTGCACGGCATATTTAAAATGGGGAACCTGTCCATGCCGCTAGCATGAAAATAATTTCACAGAATGTTTGGATAATACTGTGCTCCACAATTTAAGAACAAATCACTTCTGCTTCCACACTGATTTTCAGTATAATACTGTATTTCCATCAAGTTTGTGTTGCTATTAAAGCTGGGACACGCCCCCCACCTGTATATACTACCTGCATTTGTGTGGAGCTGGCCCCCCAGGAGAAATGTCCTTCATCCTGTGCTGACCTCATGTGGAGACAGGCGGGTGGGGGTACGGGAGGGGGGCTCTGAGTTCTCTGACTTAAGAATTTTTATGGGAATAAACTCTCTTCTTTATATGCATGAAGACCTATATAAGACTAAGGAATTAATTACCTAACATGGCACTACAATAGCAAAGGGAAAGAAGATAACACATCTGTTTTTTATTTTAAAATTCTTTTTTAAGGGCATTCCATGGTTTTCTTGTTGCAGAGGACATGCGTAAAATAAGAGCTAGTGTGATCTAAATCTTTGCAGCTGGTTCGAATAGTGATGTGAAAAAAACCTCCATGGCTCCAATTTCTGTTTTTTGTCATATTTTGAACAATGAATTTAATAAAAAACAAACCTAGAAAATATAAAAGAGTCATTGATAGAGCATTTAAACCCAGGATATTTTTGTCTTGGTATCAGGGCCATTCTAAGAGGACTCATGTGTAGCAACTACTGCAAAATGGCCTTCAGAAATATCAGTTTCCTCCCAGGGTAAAAATATTCTCTTAGACACAGCTATACATATAAATAAAATACGGTGCATAAATATTTAAATGTTTTAAACCACATCAGAGTGCCAATGACTGACTGGCTAACACAGTGCCTTGAAGGAATATTCTGAGTTTTTTTAAAAAATGGAATTGTATATTTGATTAAGTAGAGCCATATGTCACGTAGCATATTGCTGACAGGTACATTCTATGAATAGTTGATTCTGATTTATACAGGGATTTGGCAATGTTAACATGAGCCACAAGAGGATATACTTCTGTAATTGTTGCTGTAATTTTCTTGTTTCCTCCCATGTCAAGGGTACTTGCCACCAAGTTTTAATGTGGTAGGCATCTAACCCTATGCATTCTAAAGTAAATACAAAAATGCACTACTTTGAAATTAACAAACATTTGACATTGAAATGGGTTTGTAGAGGGTTATTAAGTTCATTGTTTCTAAGATGTTCTGAATGTGGTTTATTCCCTTAGTGGGGAAGATTAGTTTCCTAAGCTTGGAAGTTATTGTGTGTACAGTGCTCATATGCAATCTAATTATTGCCAATGAGAAATATGAATTTAATAAGCAAGATAAGTTATTCAAGTTTTCTGCATACTTTTATTGGATTCATATCTGAGACAAGTCATTTGTATCCAGTGTGGATGGACTAGACAGTTGAAGCATGAAACAATTTGACCTTTCACCTTTAGGTCACAAGCTCAAGATTAACAGAAGCCTTCATCAGTGTCTGATTTCTCTGGCCGTAGTTTTTTTTTTCTCTTTTGCACATGATTAATGTTTTGTGAAACCAGATTAAGGATGCAAAATGCCACTTGCAATTTGCTTTATATTTCAATGCCATATCCCCACATTGGGACAAAATAACATGTAAAGGGGATTTTTATTTAAAAATGAAGGTCTTGCTCATGTGTCTTATCTTACACCAGAATGATGTCTGTCTCTGTTTAATTGCAAATGCCTGTACAACACTCCAGCCCAAATCCTAAATGTAAATAAGCCATCTTTTAATTACAAATCTGAGTCAGCATCCTGCAACTTAGACTATATGATGTCATATAAAATGTGTATGAACTGTTTTTATAATATACCAGAATTTAAGACACTCCAAGAAATGCTTAAACTTATTACGGTTATAATGAACTCCACAGATGAAGGAATAGTAGAGAAACAGTTCTCTGAGGACTTTGAGTACTCTTTAGAAAAATGTAAACAACCCCCTTGTGTTCTTTCATTTACATTTTTCTAAAACACTCATCATTTATTAAAGGTCAGTTTTTGGAGATGAGGAAAGTAATATGATTTTTTTTTCCCCACTCAAGTCCCATCTGGTAACTTAACCTCTCTGTTACCAGGAGATTGATCCCGATTTATTATGAAAACTGAATTTCAGTCTCAGGACATCTAACTGGGAGTTTGGAATAATATCCCTTTTTCCATGTTTGCACTCTTGGACCTAAAGGAGAGAAAAATGTTTATAAGGAGAGTAGTTTATGTTGATTATATAATGGCAAATGGAAAAATCTCATGAAAATAATTATACACTGTGACTCCAGTTTGATTAAAGGTTTATAAACCTTTAAGTATGTAAGACATATAAGATAGGATTAGATAGGATAGACTGGAGTAGAAACAGGCAGGACACTTTGAAGAGAAAAATTGCTAGAACAAAATCCACCAAAATATTAACAGCAGTTCTTTGAGTGTAAAATTAGAGACTTAAAAAAAATACATACTTCCTATATTTTCTAATTTTTCTACTGTGAACATGTATTCACTTATAATTTTAAAAATTAAATTTACTCATGTATTTGTTTCATAAGTGTTTATCGAGTCCCTATGTGTCAGGCATTATGCTGAGTACTGGAGATAAACCGGAAAATAACACAGACCTGGTTCCTGCCCTCATGCAGCATGGACTCTAGCGATGGAGACAGGAGGAACCCAGAATCAAACAAATAATTTCTTAGTCCCAGGAGGGAAAGTGAAATAGTAGAGTGTGATGTGAGCATAAAATAGGGGGATGTGACCTGCTCTGGGGGTGCTCCCAGAAGGCTCCTCAGAAGAAGTGACCTGAAAATGGGAACCTGAGTGTAAGTAGAAAGAAGTTAGTCAAGTGTGAAGGAAAAAAGGTCCAAGCAAGGGAAAGGCACTGAGGCAGGAAGGAGTTAGATGTGTTGAATGACTTGAAAGGGGGCCAGTGCGATGTTGGAGGAGCAGGAAAGAGCTCGCAGGGTTCGGGCGGGGCAAGCCAGTGGAGAGTGGCTCAGGGTGCGGTGGGGTCAGATCAGGCAGGACGTTCAACCCCACTGGGAGTCAAGCTTTGAAATCATAGCTCATGATTAAAAGCCACAGCGTAGGGGCGCCTGGGTGGCTCAGTTGGTTAAGCGACTGCCTTCGGCTCAGGTCATGATCCTGGAGTCCCAGGATCGAGTCCCACATCAGACTCCCTGCTCGGCAGGGAGTCTGCTTCTCCCTCTGACCCTCTCCCCTCTCATGCTCTCTTTCTCTCTCTCTCACACGTAAGTAAACAAAATCTTTAAAAAAAAAAAAAGCCACAGCATAGAGTGTGGCAGACAACAGGTAATTTTTGCTTGTAAGTACTTCGGTCTCTCTTAACCCAAGACTCATTTTTGTGATTAGTGTGGCTGTCAAGCAAGGTTCCGCTCCATGAGAATAGGGAGGTTGGTGAGAATCGATGAATGACAGAGTGAGGAGTCCCCGAGGGTATTTGGAAGAATGAGGTGTTTCAGGGCCTCTCCACCAGCTGCAGCCAGAAAGCACTGCGCATCTACTGAGGGGGCCCTGTGCATGACTAAGAGTGGATCCTGCCCCCCAGGACACCTGTTCTGAATGAGGTTCTAGGTCAGGTCTTGGTCCAGGCTGGATTCCAGCTACTTTTGTCCTTAGACTTCTCAGGCCTCATAATCACTTAAATCACTGTCCTTGTGAGTTACGTGTCCCCTTTTACTCTCCCTCCCCTTGGGAAAATGGCGAGTGACCAAGAGTGCCATTGTGACATTTAGCTCTACAACGAGGAAATAGAGGCCACCAGAAGTATCAGTTACGGTTACCTCCCACTGTCTGCAAATTGATCGGCTAATTAATATTTTTTTCTTGCATTCTCAACTTGAGCATCTTTTTAACTATTCATTTACCAAAAGTATGTTTATTATTTTTTAAGCCATTAACTAACCGAGGGATAGAAGAGGAAACACAGAAATGCTCTGTCACTTTGTCAGTGTTTAGATATAACAGCAACCGATGGAGACACTATTAAGTTGAGAAGGGAGGTCTCAAGACAGGAACATAGTACTAACTTGTTGAGCCTCAGCAGATGAATGGGAGACATGAGCTGATGGATGACTATTAGCTGACACAGACACCAACTGTTTTTCAACGCACATTATCTCTCTTGAAAACTGCAGCTTGGCTTACACTGACTCCAGAGCTGGTCTGTTTTATGTGTTCAGCCTCTTAACAATAGAGGGAAAGTTACGGTTTTATTTACATCTCTCCCTGAGCAGATTTACACACACACGCGCGCGCGCGCGCGCGCACACACACACACACACACACACACACACACACACACACACACACACACACACACACACACACACACACACACACACACACACACACACACACACACACACACACACACACACACATCCACCCTCCCCCTTAAGGGATCTGGGGATGTATTACCTAAATGATCCTTACTTTCTGTAGGGTACAAACTGTGGCTTTGGTAATTGGTCTTGATTGTCGAGTTTAGAAGGCCAGGAACGTGGTAATTCTAGCCTCCAGTACTCTGCTCAAAAACGTGCACTACTCAGTGCAGCATTCTTTGTAGCATGTTAATTTGTTTTAAAATGTTAAAAGTTTGAGGGATCTCATTGTTCTCTTACTCTTCTGTGCATATGATTTATTTTGCAGGAGTATAAATCAAAACATATTCTTGGAACATCGAAGATCTCTTTAAGGTATTTTTTGGTGCGTCTCCTGGAAATACAGAATACTTTGTATACCAGAGCTAATGACAACAGATCTTGTAGTGTTTCTGTGTTGTAACAGTCGCCACTGGGCAGACAGCTGCCAAACAGCTTGCAATTAATCTGATGCACGTTCGCGTTCTTTTCCTTTCAGAACCAGTGCCCTGAGGTAGAGGAGTTGGTCTTCAGCCATTTTGTGATCTGTAATGACACACAGGAGACACTGCGGTTTGGCCAGGTGGACACTGATGAGAACCTTCTGCTTGCGCGTCTCCACAGTCACCAGTACAGCTGGCGTTCCCACAGATCCCCGCAGGTATTTGAGAGGCAGCCTTACAGGCACAGCAACTGTGACTGTGATGGTTGGGGATTCATTTATTCTGCATTCGTGTGCCTGTGTCCAGTTATTGCCCTTTTTAAGTCTCCCAAGGAACCCCACAGCGTCGCTGCCCCGGAGAGAAACCCAGAAACGTTGAGATATGGGAGCCCAGTGCAGGCCTGCTCCTCCCGGAAGGGGATGGTCTCCTGGCTGGCCCACGTGCTGCGGGGGCCGCTCGGTGTGGTGCTTACGCAGTTGGACTCTAGAACCAAAGCTGTGGGCTTTGATCCTGGCTCTGTGTAAACCTTGCTTTGCTCTCCGGGCTTCAGTTTTCTCATCTGTACAATGGGGATAATGATAGGACCCGTTCTGTAGGCTTCTGAGGACTAAGTGAGTTACTGTGTATAATGGCGCGAGAATAGCGCTCGAGGTACTGTAAGCATTACGTGTTGGCTATTATTATTTATGCATTTGTTCAGATTTTTACCACGTACATACTCTGCCTGGGCACTGGACATGCAAAGTCACAGTCCTTGCCCTCCAAGGACAGCTCACAATCTGTGACCAAGGGGGCACTGAGGAAAGACATACCAAAGGATGTCTGTTTTCCAAGTAGTGTAATTCCATTTTCCCGTCACTTTAGATGGGAATAATTAGAGGGACGTGCCCTGCAGGGATAATATGAGGATGAATTAAATACAAAGATGTGGTCTTAAATGAGTAAAAGAAATCCTAGGAAGTCATCTCAAGAATAATGTATTTCTAAAACTCTGGGTAATAAGGAAAGTACTGCTTGTGATTAAAAGAAAGTCATTAGATTAAAGAGCAAGTTTTCCCATCTGGTCTATAGACCAGCTTCAGAATATGTTATGCCCTCGGGGTCCTTCTTGCTTCTCCCCCACCCTGCCCCCCACCCAGTAGCTAGATTCTGATTTCTTGCTTGCTTTTTCATCATACTGCCACAGTACTAGAATAAAATAAAATAAAAAAAAAAAAAAACCTGACAGGACATTAAAACCACATAAATCCTTTCTTAATAAAACTTCTTAGAAAAATTTCTCCGATGAGATGATGTTGTACTCATCTTTTTAGAGTGAATGGCATGCCCTTGTTTTCTGTTTCTCCGGAGATATTTATGTGTTCTTAAGTGGTTTAGTTGTTTGCCCCTCATAACATAGTTAAAGTCCAGTTTGTTTGTTTGTTTCAAAATATCTTTTTGGGCTTTTGTCTTATTAATTGCAGAAGTGAGAACATACAGACATGTGGCAAAAAAAAAAAAAAAAAACCTATAATGGCAACCACTCAGAGACAACCCATGTTAATACTTGTCATATAACCTTTTAGATGTTCAAAAAGTTTCCACAGTAATTGCATTTTCAGCGACAGGAGAAACCTCTGGAAAGGCACAGCCCAGTGTAGCCGTGGCCCTTGGCCACTGCGCCCACACCCACACAGGCTCAGGCCTCTCCCCACAGAAAGCAAAATGCAGGAAGCTTACCACCCCCACCAGTTGCTTTTTTTTTTTTTTTTTAAGATTTCATTTATTTATTGAGAGAGAGAGAGCGAGAAAGAGAGTACAAGCAGGGGGAGCTGCAGGCAGAGGGAAAGGGAGAAGCAGCCTTCCCGCTGAGCAGGGAGCCCGATGCGGGGCTCGATCACAGGACCCGATCACAGGACCCTGGGATCACGACCTGAGCCGAAGGCAGACGCTTAACGACTGAGCCACCCAAGCCCCCACCACCAGTTGCTTTAAGAGGCACAGACCACCATGGCCCTTGGTGACCCTCAAGATTCCCAGATACTGGGGACGCCTGGGTGGCTCAGTCAGTTAAGCGTCTGCCTTCAGCTCAGGTCATGATTGCAGGGTCCTGGGATCGAGCCCCGCATCGGGCTCCCAGCTCAGCGGGGAGCCTGCTTCTCCCTCTCCCTCTGCTGTTCCCCCTGCTTTTGCTCTCTCGCTCGCGTGGTCTCTCTCTCAAATAAATAAAATCTTAAAACAAAAAGGTTCCTGGATGAAAGGGGTGATGATAAGAGCTCAGGGCTGTGGAGGAACAGGAGTCTTCATGTTACGGACATGTGGTGTCTGGGTGGGAAGGAAAGCACCAGGAAAGAAACATGGCTGACCGTTGCCAGCACGACACCTTCATATTTTACCCTTTTGCCTGTTTTCAAGGTCTTCTTGTATTTGTTACTAGTTTGGTTTTCACAATATCCATGTGTGGTGTGTGTTGTTATGCAAGTTATAAATAAGGAGACAAATGGAAATGTTAAGCTGAGATGGTGGTAGAGTTGGGACTGAATTCCATATCTTTTGATTCTCAATAGAATGTTATTTCTACGGCATTGTCCAGCTCTCCTAGGTTTGGGCTGCATGATTTGTCTATTAGAATAGCCAAGCTGTGAGGTTTCGAGAGATAGGCTGAGAATCGCTGGTCTAATACTCCATATTTAAAGCTAGACTAATGTGGGATTCTTAGTCCAAGTAAATCCCTTGCAAAGTCTTAATTTTTTTACCAAAAATAATAAGCTTTTTATGACAAACCGGACATAAGACAGATAGCTATTAAACTTTTCTTTTTGCTTATAATTTGCAACTGCATTCTCTGGATACAAATTTTAATGAGCTGTAGTCATTATAATCTTCAGGCTAAAACTTAGATCAGCTTTGTTTAAAAAAAAAAAATGATGTCTCTCTACAAAACTCCATAGATTGAAGAAAGTGTATTTTAGAACCCTCTGAAACCAGAAGTCTTAATGGGCCCAGAGCATCTTCATGGAATTCCTTGCATCCACAATTGCAAATTCTGTTGTGCTCTAATGAGAGGTTACATCTGAGGATCAAAAAACTAGCCACTTAGCTTCAGACTGCACCTGGAGGTAGTCATAGACTTGCAATTGAGCAAACTGTTGCTTTTTCCAGACTCCACGTCATGTCCTGCGTTGCCCAGCAGGCTTGGTTTTAGGAACATTTGTGTCTGCATGTTTATGCTACCTTGGGTGTTAGTCAATTCATAGTCTCAGGGAGGATTTCCAGAGTTCATAGAACTTAACTCCACTAAACAATGTAGCTTATATTGCAGAGATCAAGAAAGTGGCAAGGACAGCTGGAAAGGTTTCAAAGAGGTCAGCATATCTTAGAACCACACAGGAGGTTGCTAACAACAGTAAGTCCCAATAGGATGGGAAGAAACATGGACACACCAATTCCAGAAATCCAAAGCTGATTTTAAAATTGAAAAGTTGTAAACTCTCCTTATAGTTTTTAACACGTGCTCTGAGGCAAAATCCACTAAATGCTGGTATTCCGCAACTGTTGCTTGCCTAAACAAACAAAGGAAGAACAAAACTAATTCCTAGGGAATAGTTGAACATATTCAGCCACACAATCATATATGCCACCACAAACGGCCCTCAAATATCCCAGTTCAGTAGACTTCACATGAAGTTGGATGAGAACAGTAACTAGCAAAGGACTGGTCTTTAAAGAAGTGCTTCATATTGTATAAAGATGAATCTAAGGACTATAGGTGTGAGTTTATGGTATCTTTCCCCAGAATATGGGTAGTAGGTGCAGCTTAGGGTCAAGGAAGGTTTTGTTTAATGTAGCCAAACTGAATATGGGGACACTTCCATCAACCAGTAGGATTTGTGTAAAGGCTGTTCGAGGTGACTTCCTTTCCTCGTTAATAGAGAGCACTGTTGGCGAATTAAACTTGAAATAGGAATGCCTCTACCTTGTATGCCTCTACCTCATACCTTTTGTATGCAAAAGGAATTGCATGTGCTTTTATCCTCAAAACATGCACAATTTATAGATTATACATTTTTTTAGAATTGCTGAATTCCAACTACCAGTGACTTAATTTCAGTAATCAAACCATCTAGCAAGGTGAAAATGGGCTCTAGACAGAGCTATAGAAAATAATAAAATATTGCTCCAAAATGGACATAAGTTTCATAAGCTCATGAAAAATGCAAAATGTAACAAGGTAAGAATTTTGAAGAGCAGCAGAGCATCTGGGACATACTCATTAAAGTAGTCAGATTTAGTGAAGAAAATAGAAAATCGTATATTACTCCAAGGCAGAGGTTGGCAAACTTTCTGTGTAGGGCCACATAGTCCATATTTTAGGCTTTTGGGGCCTTCCTGTCTCTCTCACAGCTATTCCTCTCTGCACAAAAGCAGCCATAATGAAAAATGTGGCTGTGTTCCAATAAAACTTCATTTATAGACTATGAAATTTGAATTTCAGTAACTTTCACACATCACGAAATAGTATTTTTTTTTTGACCATTTAAAAATGTAAAAACCATTTTTAGCTCACAGGCCGTACAAAAATAGGCAGTGCACCCCATTTGGCCCACAAGCCATAGGTTGCCAGTCCTCCTTGGAGACCTCTCTGTTGACAAAACTCAGTAGACTAAAGGCTTGACATTAAGTTGTTTCACTCTGACCTAAGTGGTATTTCTATCACTTGAAAACTTGGCAAAATGTTTCAGAAATGAAGAAGTGACAGGTAATAGTTTAAATCTAACATTTACAACCAACCTGTACTCACCACATAACAGTAAAATATGTTTATTTTACCTCTTCTGGGCTTGTATAGATAGACAGTTCTCCAGTTCACTGTTTATATGTAAAAATATTTTAAAGTGAGATCTGAGCATGTTTCCTCTTGTCTAAAGGGATAGAAATAGGTTTTGAGTATCTACCTATCTTATGGTGAGTCCAGCCAGTTGTCATTTTCGCTAACTGGACTGTAATTCTCATTCACTTCACTCTTTTCACATCCATTTACATAATGCATATGTATATACAAATCATAAAGAAAGAGTGACAATATTCCTTATTGTCACGGTCACAGTTTTAAAAATTTAAAAGCAGACTTAGGGAGACGAGGAAATATTCTATGTTGGCAAAACTGTTTAAAGTGATAAATTTCTCAGGTGTTTGCCTCTGCTATTATATAGCACGTGGCGTGCATGTTAAGGTTTGTTTAGAAGATGCAAATGGAATTAATACTTCCTTTCTAGAAAGCAATTTAATAAGCACAAAAGCCATTAAAATGGTCTTAGCCTTTGATTTAGTAAATCCCCTACTGGTAATCTACTCTCAGGAAATAATCCAAATTAAAACAAAAGTTTATACACAAAAAATGTTTATCACAGTTTTCTCTATAGTATCAATTAAAAACCAAAATGTTCACTTTTAAGGCTATAGTTGAGTAAAATCTAACATATCTGAATGATAAACAACTGTCAGACTTTCACATTTTTTACACAGAAAGAGGAAGTGCTACCATATCCTATCAGTCAGAAAACAGAATATAAAATTATATATATGATCTTAGCAATATAAGAGCAAAATGCATAGAAAATGCTGGAAGGAGATATATCAAAATGTTGCCAGTGGTTGCATCTGAGTACTAGGGTAAGACGACATGTTTCCACTTGATTACATTTTTATATAGGTCTCAACTTTTTAAAATAAGGGCTATGGATTATGAAAGCAGAAAGAAATTAAGTGAAAACCCTGAAAAAATTTATAGACAGACTATAAAAGGAATTTCAAACACTAACTGGAAGAGTGGCAAGTGCAATGACTTATTAGTAACAGTTATCTTAATTCTCATATGAACGATTGCAAGTTTCTCTCAAATACTCTCTTAGTTACAGCTTTGCCCCACTCCAGTGTATCTTGCAGACTACATCTGAAGGAACTTCCCTGAATAATGCTTTAACTATTACAGTTTCCTGTCCAAAAATCTTCATAGCCTTTCATCATCTATTAAATATCCAAATTATCTGGCATCCAAGGCCTGACTCAGTCACTCACAAGCCCTCCTGTCTGCCATTATTTCCCTCTAGCAGCTGATTTAGTCTCCCAACCTCCCATTCAGTTTTAGTCCATAAATGTTCATTTATTGTGACCTCTTGTGTGTAATTAAATATGTTCATTTTTTTGTAAAGAACTTACTGTCTAATGAGGGAGTCCGAAAAGTAAACAGATTTTTATGGACATGATCAGTATCTATCAGGACATTATTGCAGTAATTCAAGACAGGGGGAAATGACGGGTAACTGAATTAAAATACAAACCATAAGGAAGAAAAGTGAGAGAATCAGAAGTACAGTCCATTGCTTCTGGATATGGGCAAGGTCTTGATGGGAGCTCAAAGAAAATGTTTCCAAATTAACATTAGGATGAGAATCTGGCAAGGCTTGCCGGTAGAAGGGATATTTGTGTGGAAGCTTAATGTTTAAGTAAGAGTTAGGCCAATGAAGTGAGGGTGGTGGTGGTGGTGGTCCAGATAAAGGAATCAGCGTGTGTGAAAGCTGCAGAGGCAGGACACAGCGTGGTCTGGTAGGACAACCTGCCTGATTTGACTAGAGAGGACACGTGTGAAACCGCAGGATGGGAAAGTAGGTAGGAGCCCTTGTGTGCTGCGCTAAGCAGCTTTAATGCTGTCTTGAGGCGGTGGTAACACCAAGGCAGGAGCAACTAAGTACTTGAAGAGGTCAAAGTTGGCTTTCCACAGAGGCTTGGTTTGAAGGATGAGTAGAAGTTGGCCCAGTGAAGAGTAGTGGAGGAAGCACATGAGGCAGAACCAGGAAGATATATTTATCTATATCATAAGTAGCATGTCATGTTCAAGGGTATTCAGATTTTGTTCAAAATAACTCAGGCGTAAAAATTGTGTGCCCCGCTGAAGAGATGTGTGTTGGTAACTGGCTCTTGGCCGGTGGTGTGGGAAGCCCTGATATGTCGGGCTGGCTAATTTTAATGGTGTGAATACTCCCAACATAGCTGATCTCAAGCTACCAGTGATTCAACAACTGGCTCGCAAAATTCCTGAATGTTCAGCAGCTCTTTTTCACAAATGAGTGTGAGCCAACTCCAGCACACCACTATTCGGAGGGTTTGCGTTCTGAAGAGCCTGGCAGTCCATTTGAGGAGATCCACCTGGATGTGCTGGGTGACTTTTGCCTACGGAAGGGCTTTCAGTAGAGGGGTCACAGGATCCCAGCTGCATCCTGGAAAGATCCCTGTGGTGTAGTTGAAAGGCAGTCTTGAGGAGATGGAGGATGCAAGCAGGGAGTAGTGGGGACCTGGCTGCAGAGCCAGGAGTGACAGAGGTGACAGCCACTGAGCCAAGACAGAAGAGAAGTCACCACTTGGTGTAAATGCCTAGCAGACTCACCCTTCTCTGAATAAATGCTATAAATTCTGAGCAGAACATAAAACGAACTACTTCTGAAGACTGAACAAAGGCAGGCAGATTTTGGAGAGGAATCAAAACTTTGAGCAAGTGACCTGCTGAGTGAATTCCCCATTTTTTTCTGGCTGTGCCTTGACGGCAACTGCAGTCGCTTCAGTGCGGGGGTAGCCCAGCATCTTCCTGGCCCCACGTAGCAGGGGAAAGAGCTCAGGCCACCAAGGCTGCTGGAGAATGAGGAGAAAACCTTAGGCGGGGGGAAGCCAGAAAGCAGGAAAATAATTTGGCCCAACTGTCCACTGACTGCGGAAGCACATGTGCCTGGGGAAAACCAGAAGCAGCCTGTACCCAAGGCTTAAAGAATGTAACGAATCCGAGCTGCCGCTCCCCCAGGTGTGAGAGTTTTCCGTTTGAGTCTAAACAAATTGGGTACTTGTTAAATCAAATACACTAACACTTTGGAACAATTATAAGAAAATCCAGAGTTCTCACAATAAAACCTTGACAGTGTCCATAATATAAACCAAAATTATTCAACAAATCTCAGGAATCTCCAAAAAAAAGGAATTCAATTTCAAGAGAAAGATAATTAACAGATGTCAACACCGAGTATGACCCAGAGGTTAGAATGACCATATACTTTTAAAGCAACTATAACACAGGGGAAGGTATTTTACAGATGTAATTAAGGTCCCAAATTAGTTGATTTTTAATTAATCAAAAGGGAAACTATTTTGTGGACCTCACTGAATCAGATAAAACCCTAAAAGAGGGGGTGGCCCTTTTGTGAGGAGAGAGAGAGACACATATGCCCCTGCTGGCGTTGAAGAAGCAAACTGTTGGGTTGTGAGTGCCTACAAAGAAGGCCATGGGTCAGGGAGCTGTGGGAGGCCTCCAGGGCTGCCGGCCCCAGTCATTAGTAAGTCAGAGCCCTCATCCTATAGCCACAGGGGAATATATTCTGCCAACAACCTGAGTGCACTTGGAAGTGGATTCTTCCCTGCTTGGACTCCTGGCCCACAGACAGAGTGATGGTAAAACTGTGTTCTTTTAAGCTGCTAAATTTGTGGCAATTTGTCATTCAGTGATAGAAATATAATACAACATGACAGAGGGAAAAAAGACAGTACACTTGAAGATAGATCACTAGAAATCATCCAGTCTGAAGGAGAGAGAGAGAAAAAGAATCAAACAAAATGAATCGAACTGCAGAGACCTGTGGGACAATTTCAAAAGGTCTAATATATGAGTAATTACAATCTAAGAATGAGTAGAGAGTGAGAGAGTGGGGCCAAAAAAATTAAATGAGCTCAAAAAACTTACCAAGTTTTGGGAAAGATAGAAATTTGCAGACCCAAGAAGCTCAGGAAAACTCCCAACAGACATTTCAAAGAAACTCACACTCAAGCACCTCATGATGAAACTACTAAAAACCAAAGAGAAAGAGAAAATCTTGAGGATTAGCTGGAGGGAAACTGTAGGGGAAACCACTGGAATAACTATGAACTTCTTTTTGGGTATCAGGGAGGCGAGAAGAGAAGGTTTACACTGGAAGTGATCTGTTCGGAAGCTATTTGGGAGTTACAGCCACCAGGATTTGGTTACTGGTCATGGAAGAGAAGGGCCTAGTTTGATTCTGAGGTTCTAGGCTTAGGGGACAAGTTGGCAGCGTTGCTGTTGGCCCAAGACAGGGAACTGAGTAGAAAGACCGTGTTTTAGAGACAGAGGATGGAATAGGATATGAGAGCACAACAGGGTGATTCTAAAATCCATTGTGTACACACTGAGTTTTGGGTTACTTGGGAGGGCAGAAAGGATGATATATTAGAAAAAAACATGGATTTGAAGCCATAAATGCCTGGGTTTCCACTCCTAAGGCTTGTTGGCTATGTAAGATTGGAAAAGTTTCTTAATTCCTTGGAGCCTCAGCTTCCTCTTCTGCAAAATCAAGAGATTTTAGTGCCTATCCCATGCGATAACATTTATAAAGTGCCTAGTGAAGAACTCAGCTCTCTATAACCAAAGGTTCCTTTCCTTCCCTTTTCCCTTTCTACCCAGACATCCAGGGGGCCATGTAGAGGAGCAAATTGAATGGAAGAGTCCGAATGTCAAAAGAATAGTCTGGTCTAAGAGGTAAAAATCGGGTCTGTCATCTGTGCCTAGGTAGCCGTGGGAGTAGATCAGAATGCCCAAGGAGGCAGGGCTAAGAGAAGAGGACTTAGTTAGTTAGCTCTTGCGGTAGAACGGTGTGCACCAGCAGTGTGCGGGCGAAGGACGGCTTCTGCAGACACTCCCGTTCATAACAGGAGAGAAAGGGAGACCCATCAATTACTGGTCCATAAAAATTCTAATATCCAACCGGATAAATGTCAGAAGTTTCCCAATTAGTAATCAGTCATACTCCGCTCAGGAATAATTGTCCCATGGCTCGTGGCTTTGGACTCTTGGCCCAAGCCTCTGAGTCATCCATCCTTTTCCATGAAAAGTGTCCTTTGTTTGCACTTCATAGTTTTCTCAGCCTGCTTTCTAGCAGGAGAAGTTTGAAGAATCACAGGCCTCTTCACCATCTTGTACTGTCTTTGTCTCTTTCAGTCTAAACTGGGAGTGTTTCTGCCAATATAGTTCTTTAAACAACTTTATGGGGCTCTTGTTAATCTTACTGGGGTTTGCTACAGTGGACAAAATCACGTATCCCTTCGAGATAATTCCTTCTCTGCTTTGGGATTTGTTCACACTGCTGAGTGTCTTAGAAGCCCTATTGTTTGAATAGTTTTCTGAGACCCCAATTTAGATCTTTCTGAGATCCTAACAAAGGATTTTACAGCCACATCCTTAGCTTCATCCCTAAACCAGCTTTCCTGGCCGTGTCCTGGATTTGATCTTTGCCTAGAAACCACTTCTTGATTTTAGCATCATTTGCCATCTGGAAGCCTAGAAATGTTGAAAACTAGCAAGTCCTGGCTCCTTTTTATCTAACAGTTCTTCCTTAAGCTTCTTTCAGCCCCTCCCAGACTTTAATATAAGCAGCAGATAGAAGCCAGGAGTTACTTCAACACTGCCTGGAAATGTCCTGAGCTAGATCACATAGTTGATTAGGCACATTTCTACTTTCCATGTCACTCTAGCTTGTAGTGTTGCTAAACTCTCTGCTACTACATAGCAAGGATCTCCTTTCTCCCAACGTCCAGCAACACTGTTCTCACCTCCTTACTGACAGCCTCCTCTCAGGCCATCAGGTAACTATTAAAAGCATCTTTGAAGCACCTTAGATATTCACCAGCACTCTTCTCAAGTCCTTCTAATTTCTGCCCATTTGCCTGCTCCAAAGCCCCTTGCATTTTTAGACTTTTGTTTTGGTAGCACCCCACTTGGAGATAACAGAATCTATATTAGTTACATATTGCTGTTTAATAAATTACCTGAAAACCCGAGTAGATAATACAACAAACATTTTTTTTTTAATCTCCATTTCATTAGCCAAGAATTTTGGGAATGGTTGAACTGGGTAGTTGTAGCTCAGAATCTCTGAGAATGCCACAGTCAAGACATCAGCTGGAACTGTAGTCATCTAAAGGCTTGACCGGCCTGGAGGATCCATTTCCAAAATGGCTCACTCACATGGCTCTTGGCAGGAGGACTTGGCTCTTTGCTACAAGGATCTCTCCATAGAGTTCATTGAGTATTCTTATGACGTAGCCACTGGCTTCCCCCAGATCGAGTGATACAAGATATCACAAGACAGAAGCCACAGTGTCTTTTATGACCTAAGCTCAGAAGTCATTCATTGTCATTTCTGTGACATCCTAGTGGTTACACAGATCAGCCCTATTCAGCGTGGGAGGGGACCACGCAAAGGCACAAATAACGGAGGACAGGGATCACCGGTGCGATGTTGGAAGTGGGCTGCCATAAGGAATAATAGTAGAATTTAGGGATTAGGCTAAGAAATGGGATCCACTGAAAGGGAGAAGAGGTGTGAGGAAAACTAAAACATAACAGGAAAACTAGGGCATACGGCGTTCTAAAAGCCAAGAAAGGAGACTATCTAGAGGGGCAGAATTATCAGATGCCATACAGAGATTGGCTAAGACAAGAACTGAAGAGGCCATTGTATTTGTCAATTGAGAGGCCATTGATGGCTCAAGGAAAACATTTTCATGGCAAAATATGGATAGAAGCCAAATTGAAGTGGGTTGAAAATGAACAGAAGGCGAGGAAATGGAGAGAATCAGCATGAATTTTTTTTTACTCTTGACTGGGTGTTAACTACAGAAAGCTGCAGGATCAAGCAAGGGTTTTAAATGGAAGAAACTAAGGCATGTTCTACGGAAGCCGAGGTTGATATGCAGAAGAGAGGAAAAATGATTAGTGGCATAAAGTCTTATAAGTGGGGAGGAGGAAGGAATCCAGATCACAGGTAGAAGGATTGACCCTGGATGGGAGGAGGTTTATATCGGATATCTATTGCTGCTTAACAGAGCACCCCAAAACTTAGTAGCTTAAAAAAATGTATTTAGCTCATGAGTCTGTTGGTCAGAAACCTAGATGCCCTCAGGAGGTTCTTCAGCTGGTGTCTGCACGGCGCTCTTGTGGTCCACGTTGGACCACATATCACCTACATATGTGGTAGTTGGCAGGCTGCTGGCCGGGGTACTCTTGGTTCTCTTCCATGTGACTGCCCCAGCAGACTAGCCCAGACAGGAAAGCCAGAGCAGAAACTGCAAAGGCTGTTGAGCCTAAGCTCGGAGCTCACACAGCATCTCCTGCCACCTTCTCGGGCAGAGCAAGTCACAGGGTTAGGCCAGATCCAAAGAATAAGGAACTAGGTATTACCTCTCGCTGAGAGTTGCTGAGAGAATTTGTGGCCGTTTGCAACTTACCACAAAAGCCTCCTCTGACTTTGAAATAAGAGAGAATCAGGATGAATGTGAATGGAGATGAGGTTGTAATGGGCATTTGCTGAAAGTAAAAAGAAAGAAAAAAAAGAGTAGGAGGCTTTAAAAAAAAAAAAAAAAAAGGAATTTTCCACAGTATCTAATCCAGGAGCCTGCTCCTATTAGGCATTTGGTAAATGTTCACTGAATAAATAAATGTTTTCATTACTTACTCATAATGTTTCTGACATTTCTCAAGACATAGACTTAAAAGCTTAATTATTTTAACAATATGAAAATTATGAACTTTTTTGCATCCGATTGGATATTTTGTGTGTACTATACTGACCAAAAAGAGGCCCTCTGATCTCAGAATGTATGCTTCTGTATACTGTCAGTGAAGTTGGGCTTTTAATGAAGAGTAGTTTCTGATCTCCCACACCTCCTCCCCTTTGACCTCCCAGTGGCCTCTAATGAAAACTATGACAAAACTAGGAGATGACTACAGGATGGATTTCACAGTATTCTCCAAATGAGAGCACCTTTCAGGTCCACGTGCAGGTCCAACTCTTCCCAACTTATTCTTTTTTCATTTTTTTTTTTTTTTAAGTAAACTCTGTATCACGCGTGGGGCTCGAACTCACGACCCTGAGATCAAGAGTTGCATGCTCTACCAGCTGAGCCAGCCAGCGTTCTTACTGTTTGTCATAAGCTAAAAGTACGTTGTATGGTTACCAAATATTACCGATTTAAAGTAAATCATTTCAAGTTAACTTTACCACACATTTTCTCCCTCTCTAACCATGGAAGTCAATTCCCAGAAACCTCCGGTATCGCCCTTGTTGTGTAGGGCACAGCTGTCTGCAACTAGCAATTCCATGTGGGGAGGAAGGATTGTATGCCTTTGCTCCCCAGTGGCAGAACAAGCTTCTTTTTACTGTTGCTGACATTAAGATAGCTAAAATCAACAGTGAGGTAAACACTTCTTGGGACCATCTGGCAAGGATTTTAATCCCAAATATTCTGTAAACACTGACTCCATTTGAGTACCCGGAACCTACTGTCCAGTCACCACCAACTGCATCTTTATTTCAGTTTTAGGCAGTAATTGAAAGAGCAAAATAGTAGACTGTAGACTCTGTCCCTTCGCCTTTTTCTCTCAAATATTTCCGTTTCATGAGAGAGTCCCAAGAGACTTACATTCTCTGAGGAAGCTTAGAGGGCCTTGTGAAGTAACCAATAGAGGTAAATAGGGCCCTGACAGTTTTGGTCATTAAGTATCTGGGAGCTAGAGCATATTTCGAATTTCTTCATTTTCTGTTGGGAAATGCATTCAGTCTAAATGAGAGGCAGAGGTTTGGGGCTGAGTTTTATTTTCCCGTATTTTTCAAAGTTTCTTTGTAAAAATGATTTGCAGTATGACCTACTTAAGACTTTGAAATGGCAAAGATAGGATTGTGATAGGGCACTTTATTCAGTCCCAGGGCTGATTTCTGGAGTTTTCTACAAGCCTGCATGAAAAAGAACAACTGGGGATTATTTCAGCTGTGAAGCACCCAGAGGAATGACTGCTGGTGCTGCTTAATGGTCTCTCTGTTCCTCCTCTGGCAATAAATTTTAGATATTGAAATATAGCTTTGGAGAAAAATGTACTGAAGATTCCTTAAGCTTTTTACAAGACACTCAAAGGCTTTTCACAAGCCCGTGCTCTGGAAATGTGAATTCTTGATGTCTAAACATAACGGTCCTTTACTGAACTAGTATTAAATGTGAATTTTCATACAGAGTACTGGGAGAAAGGGAATGCAGCTGGACCATTAAAGCGTGGTATTTTGCCGTTTTTAAGTAATGGGAAATACTGATTAAGAATGTTATAAAGATTTCAGCATACATAATGTGATTGTCTCTAATCATAACCTATTAGCACAAGTCTGTAACAAAAGCATTAACTCTGTTAAAGACAATGGCACACCTATTATACTGTGGTACTTTTTAATTATTTCCATACTGAACAGGATATTGAAGAGCTTATTATCTAAAGGTCAGAATAATGCCCAAGACATGGCCAAGCCCAATGAGTGTCAGATGCATGGAATGTTGGATGACTTCATAGTTATGAAATTATTTCATTTCTCATGATAATTCCTGACTTGCCAAGTTAGTGAATTTTAAGAACTCTGAGAGCAGATTTTAAGATAAATGTGAAATAATCCATACTTTTGGAGTCAGGGACTTCCCTTCAGGCATTAGTTCATATTTGACTTGCTTGACTTACACTTGGGGATAAAATGACTTAGGACAAGGTCTTCGATACCACATTCCCTCACTGGGAAAGCAAACCCACTTGCACAACTTTGGCTCATGTTTCTTGTTATACAGGCACCGAGAAGCAGCGGTTGCCATGAAATACTTTATTTAACCTTTACAAAAATGTTTTCTTAGTATGGCAAGGCAGTTTAGTTAAATGAAAATAAATAACTATGAAAATTTTGGATTTCTTTTATATCCATCTGTTGACTTCTTTTTTTTCTAATTAAAAATTAGGGATAGCAATTATAATTGTCTAATAAAGATTGCATCAGACTGTTTTATCCTTTCTTAGGACACGTGTTGGCATGACTTCTATTTTACACTAAAGTAAATTTTGCTGAATGATGAATGTTACATTTGAGAACAATTTAAAAGCGTTTTTTAGGTTGGGTTTCTCTATTGTTTGTATTTAGTCAAAATTGATTTTCAAACAAATAAAACAGCTTGGCTTACAAACTCAAAATATTTTTCCAAACCTGAATGACTCTTAAACAGTATCTCTTGTTTCTTATCTTACTGGTTTCCATTTCTCAGCTCACCTAAATCATTCTTTATTTCTGTCCAACATGCTCTTTTCTCTTCCACTGAAGAGTTGGGTCCAACCAAGAGCATGGTGACCGTCGGCTATCATTCTGCCCGAAGAGTGTGTCTGCACAGCACCAGAATCTCCTGGCTGTTGGTGCAACTCAATTAAGCAGTTGAAGTTGTTATTTTATTTAATTAGTTTAAAAGAAAATAGGAATTACTTCATATTTTATGGACAAACCATCCTTTTCTGTACTCACACATACACATACATATCACATTTTTCTGAATTTTCGCTTTTCAACCCTTTGTGGCAGTTATCAGGGGTGAACCGTCTCAAAGGCCCGGACAATTCTGCATGGAAGGCAGTCATTAGTGTCATGTTTTTTCAGTCCCCTATCATTTAAATACAGGGAAGTCCACACCCTGTAGAAACATGAAAACAAGATATATGTGTAATGCCGAAATGATCTCTTCAAAACCTGTCATTTCATACTTTTTTTACTATGTGCCTTTATATCTGATTTTATAATTATTATGTCCCAAAAATTATGCATAAAATCATATTTTTAATATATAAGAGAATTTGCTCATGACATCTTCCTGCAAACAATGTTTTGAAGTATATTATTTTTCACTAATTTAGGTAATTTGTATTTAAGTAATTTTTTTAGCAAAGAATACACATGAAGCATCCCACTGTTTTGTAGACAATGTGTAAGTCAGAAGTACCACAATTATTCGTCCTACTATTACTTCTTTTTAAACTTCTTTTTCTCTAAGTATGAATTTTTAGCCAGATACTGCACAGAGGCTCATGCCTGAACAGTGAAAAACCATAATAAATTTTTGAATTTAGATTTCTGTGTAGAGTAACTTATAAAATATGAGTCTTTTCTAATTTTAGAAAGATTCTGTGATTTGCTTGTACGTACACTGAAACGTGGATTAAGCCTTAATGTTTGCTAAAAATGTGTGACATTTGGGCGCCTGGGTGGCTCAGTTGGTTAAGCGACTGCCTTCGGCTCAGGTCATGATCCTGGAGTCCTGGGATCGAGTCCCGCATCGGGCTCCCTGCTCGGCGGGGAGTCTGCCTCTCCCTCTGACCCTCTTCTCTCTCTCTCTCATTCTCTCTCTCAGATAAATAAATAAAATCTTTAAAAAAAAAAAAATGTGTGACATTTGACATCCTGTTTAACCCATGGAAGTTCAAATAATTTACCATAAACTATATGATGGAAGGACGCAATGCGCAGTTTTAAAGCTCTAGAGCCTTATAGATGGAGGAGATGATAGAATTATTTCTTTTTTTATATTAATTGTGTGTGTTTTGTTTTTCTTTCATACCTGTGATTATTTTCTGTCCTATGTCTTTATATTTTGTCTTTAACTCTAAAGGTTTTCAGTTTTTTTTCCTAGTAGTTATTCATATTTGCTCTGTCAGCGTAAATCATTATTCTGCAAAATACATTCCTGCATTTATTGTTTTATCTAATTACCTTTTTATACCACCTATTTATTTTAACCTCGAGCTCTTTTCCATTTATGCCAGACTGTTCTTTCCTCTCGGTGGTTTTCTACAGTTTGACAGAAATCATTTATTTTTCAGTTTAAAGAAGTTTTAAAAAGACCAAAACCTTTCCTGATATTCTTTTCCTGAATTCTGCAGCAAGGTGTTTATGGTAACTACTCTTTTCCCCTCACTTTTTAAGGTGATACTCTCTTCCCTTTGCTTGGTGATATTTTTTCAGAAGTCGCACGGCTTATTTTCAGTGTTTGTTAGTGATTGTGGCATATAGATTGTCCTTAGTTAGGCTCTGTTATCACTGAGGAATGATGGGATTGTTATTCTCATCCCCAACTACAGGGCAGAAGGACAAAGTCAATTCCTGTCTCATTTCCCATTTCCTAGCTGGCAGGTCCTAATATTTCGCAGTTATACAGAGCTGACACCTTCTCCTACACCTTTTCATGCTTCTCTGATACCCCAAATTGTCACATTTTTTGAAAAACTACAGTTCCCCTTGTTCGCAGCTGTTTTTGTTGTTCCTGAGTCTTCCTCTGTAGTGTTTGTCTCGTGATGACCTCTCATAAATACAGCAGAGTACTGCCACAGTCTGTTTCTCCCTGGGAGCTACTGTCTCTCTGTAGATGTAGAAAGACTAGGGAGGTAGTGAAGCGCAGGACACCAAACAACCCAAGAAACTGTCCGTTACTTTCTATCCGTGTCTCTAAGGCCTCGCTCCCTGGTGTTTACTGACGACTGATGCCCGGAGGGGAAGCAGCAGCTACTGATGAAGAGTCCCCTGCCTCTTCAGCCTCCCTTTCCGTACCACTCTCCAATGGGCAGGTCCCCTTCCTAACCCTCACGTCTCCTTCAGCCCTAAGAACCTGCGCATACCTCTGGCTGCGCAAGAGCAAGATCTGGCATCCTAAAATGATGATTTTTGTTCCAGTATGACTCTTTCCTTTCCAGGATCAAAATTCGGTGGTTCCATTTAGGTTAGGATCAAAGCTATTAGAGGATTGTAAGCCGATGAGTTCATACTATAAAGTTAATTTTCCAAATTACATTGACAAGAAATAGGACAAGAAGTTGTTTGTTTGCAAAAATGGTTTGAAGCTATAGCTTGCTACTTTTAGACCTGTCCCTATTTATAATGCAGTCAGTGTGCTTTGTAGACATTAATTTTGTGCAGAAAAAAACACTCCAAGTTAGGCTGTCGCCTGCTTTTGTTTATCAGAAACAACAGTCCTGTATATCTTTTATTTATTCTATTTCAACATGTTTTTTCATGTTATTTCTTTTCGTAACTAAATATGTCCTCTGGTCAATCTTTTAACTCCCCAAACAGAATACCTCTGGAGTCCTACAACAATTTTTCCTTCCTCTCATAAAATTTTACAGCATAAGTTTTCTTGTTAAATATCTGTTTCTCCCACTCTATTGTGAGAATTTCCAGTGCAAATAATGTGTCTCGTTCATCTCTGTATCCACCATGTGTAGCTTAGTTCCTTGGCTTATGGTAAACATTTAGTAGATGTAGATCCTTAAAATATTTGCTATATTGGGGGGGAAAAATAACCTATTGCCCTAGGGGGAAAAAGCTCAAATAATTACATTAAACAGCTCCAAGGATCATGCGAATAAGTAGTAGAGCAAACCAGACCCTATGGGAGGGGCTCGGAGGCTACAGAGATGAACTAACTGTCATGTTACCCTTTTTAGCAAAGCACCAGCAGGGCAAATGAGAAGGCTGTGACACCAACTAGGACGGATGGGGAAGCTTCAGGCAGGAAGCTGAAATGGAGTTACTAAAATAGAAATGTGTCATTTCTTTCTCCTTAAAATGCAGGCTCTGTATGCTTTCTATTAGACGTTTTTCTTTGTAATAACATTAATGTTTATCTGATTGCAAAATAATGCATATTTATAGTGTGACATTTGGAAATTACATAAAAGCACACAAAACACATACACAAAGGAATACTTAAAACACACGACCCTAAGATAACCACTGTTAGCATTCTGGCATATTTCTAGCCATTTTCTCCCCTGGAAACAGGCACGAATACTACTTCATTTTGCAAAAACAGAATGTGTCCTGCACGTATCTTTTTATAATGTGCTTTTTTTCCATTAATCTGCTACCTAATATTCTCAGTGTTTTTTTGTGCTGTGATTGTTTTCTTCAGTAGTTTGAGAGGATTCTACAATCTAAGTGTGGTTGAGCACCCCAGAGTCAGCACCACTTACTCCGAGAAAGCACACCCGAGTTCAGATCTCATCCCTGCCCTCCCAGCACCATGGCCCTGAGCAGCTCACTCAGTCAGCCTCGCTGCGACTCCGTTTGCTTTCTCATCTGTAAAATGGAACAAAAGTACCTACCTCGTGAGATTGTTTTAAGGAATGAATGAGAAAATCTATAAAAAGCTCTGAGGCCAGTTCTCGGCACATAGTACGTGTCTAACAAATGATTGCTTTTATTGTTTTTACCATATTTTATTTGATCCGTTTCCTAGCAATGCCTAATTTTTATTATTAAAACAGTGCTGGAATAAGCTTCCATCTAGGTAAATCTTTGCACATATGTATAATTATCACCCTATGAGAAATTCCTATGTAGAATTGATTTGTCAGTATCTGAAACTCAGATTTTTGACAAGGGCTACCCTCCAGCTACAGTTTTCATTCTAACGGATATGTTGTGAGTGTGCCAGGGTTCCCTTTTTGTAACGGGTTGTTTTAGGCTGATTGCACAATATCTGTGGCCTTCATTGAATTCAGTCATAAGGGAAAACCTACAAGAACTCCCCTTTGGTGGAAGAGCCAACTACCCAGCCCTTGTGTCACAAGGTGTCACAACTGTATTGTACACCTGAAATGAATAGAACACTATTAACCACACTGAAATTAAAATTTTAAAAATCTAGAGAGACAAAAAGGAAAAAATATTTTAAAAATAGGAATCATTTCTAAATATTTTTTTGATTCTGAAATTTATGATATTTTGTGCACAGATATCACCACTCAAAATTTTTAATGTCTACTTTGGGTTATTTTTCAATAATCCTCACTCATTTATTTATTCAACAAATATCTGTTGAATGCCTGCTATTCACTAGGCACTTGGGATATAGTGATAAGTTTAGAAGTTTAAAAAATACACATGATGCCTAAGCTTTAATATATATATATTAACAACACATATTAATATATACATATATTTAATAGTTTATTTCACTTGGATCGAATGTTAATTTTTTAAAACACCTAAAATTTCTACCAAGAATATAATGGATTGGGAAAATTTTTGAAATTATTTCAATTTTCAGTTTCTTCTTGGAACATGACATATTACTGGGCACCTGGGTGGCTCAGTCGTTAAGTGTCTGCCTTTGGCTCAGGTCATGATCCCAGAGTCCTGGGATCGAGCCCCCGTCGGGCTCCCTGCTCCACAGAAAGCCTCCTTCTCCCTCTCCCATTCCCCCTGCTTGTGTTCCCTCTCTTGCTGTCTCTTTCTTTCTGTCAAAATAAATAAATAAAATCTTTAAAAAAAAAGATTACATATTACTGTACACTAAATTATTATAAAATGCAAAAAAAGTGTAAGTGAACCCGAAGACAGATTTTTTTATTTGTCATTATTTGGGTAGAAATCATCTTGATAACAGTTTTCAAATGAATAGTGAAATAAAGTTCACAGACTAGTATCTGGTATCTTCATTTGTATTTAAGATACAATTTTAAAAATGTGGCCATCCCTTTTTCTTTGTCTTCCTTGGTGTACCCTAGTTGGTGTTTTCCTAGATTTCATCTTTTTTTTCTTTCCTCCGTAACTGATTCAGGAATTCTCCCTTTGGAGGTGACTGTGGGTGGTCCTGAGAGCTGACCCCAGGTCCCTAATCAGTAATTCAGTTTTAACTTTTATTTTGTATTGAAAAAAAATGAGCAGAGAGCTGCAGATGCTCCCATTTGAGATCTTCAGTGGACAGCCTGCGAATTCAGTCTGGCTACCCTGGGGAGGTGGTGAGACTGCTGGAAAAAAAAGAAAACGTAGCCCCTTGGGATCTTGCAACAAGTGTGGCCACCGTACAACCTGCCTTATTGCTGAGTTTTGGTTCCCACTGAGAAGTTCCAACAAGAGTGGTTCCTATTTTGACTTTCCCCCCAGCTCCGGTGGAAAGTATTAGACACTAGCTAAGTAGGCCAAAAAGAATGAAAAGCCTGAATAGAAAAGATGGTAGAGGAAGTGAGTCAGTAAGGGAAACTTAAGAGAGAAGAAGGGAAAGAAAATTTCCAAGTTGATAAGAAAACATAAAAATACCATGGGCTCCAGGCAACAAAGGATAGCGAATTTTTGGCTAAGGCCATTGCTTCATCTCTCCCAGGTTTGCAAGTTTTCTGGCCCACCTTGCCTCTCCTCCTGACTATTGCAGTTGCTCTCCTCCTTCCGCACTCCACTCCTAACTTCTGTTCAACACACGCCACCCTATACAGAAGGCTTTAGTGGCCAACTGCTAATTCTTCAATAAATCACAAATTCCTTGCTTAGTAAATCAGTGCTGGCCACAATCTAGATCTCCCTGTCTGACCTTATCATCCCCCACACCTGTTTTTCATGTTCCCTTTTCTCCAGCCATTCCAGACTATTAACTTTGCCCCCAAGCATACTTTCTGGCTTTCACATCTCACCTTGTCCCCAGGCCCAGATAAGAACCATCTTTGCCAGTCGAAATCCTGTGGTAACTCTGAGCCCCAACTGCTTCATGAAGCTCTGCTGATCACCGCAGCCTAGAGCAAGCCGTCCTTTCTCAAGATTCCCGTACCATGTCGTACCTCTCCTAATGCCTCTTGTTATTTATTTATGCATACTTTCCTTTCCCCATAAGATTGTAAGCTTCTTGCAGGACAAAAGACACAGCTCTTCCTCCTTACTTCCTCCATAGTGGCTAGCGTATCAGCTTCCTTATAGTAACTGAGTAAGAGAAGATATCGGAGGAATGATAGAAATTGCATTAGGATCAAGTAGTCTAACACAAATTTCACATTTTTATGCCTGATTTTATAGTACCTTCAGGATAGAAAGAAAATTAGCTATATGAGTATTTGTTTTAAATGGAGGCTGTTCAGTACCTGGAGCCGTGAAATGTAGTCGTTTGGTTCAGCAGAACAGACCTCCCCCATTCAGTGGATGTCTGTGAGTATCCGCACTGCTGTCTCATGCCTGAAGTAGACACATCATGGGAAGGACGACCGAAGGAGTGCTGGGCCTTCTCAGGTCCTTTTTGTAGGTTTTCTCTCTTGGGAATGCAATTCCTTCCTTAATAAATGATATACATCTAATAGCGATTTAGATGCTTTGAACAGTGGACCAAGCATTACAAATATTCTACGAGGGATGCATGTGGGGAGAAGTGTGATGTTTTTCTCCCGCCTAACTTTTCTGTGTGAACTAAATCCAGACGTATCTGGATTTTCATAATTCAAAGAAAATCTCTACCCCAACATTTTGAGAACACATAGCTGCCAAGCGAAACCCAACAGCATATATTCCTTGGTGACATTCAGTCGGTTGAAGCTGTGTATACACAGAGGGAGGCGCTACCTAAAACTGAGCTCGTATGCAAATGTGAACACTCCTCAATTCCAATTACACTGTGTACGTTAAACCCTCTCTTTAGAGGCTGTGGAATTTTCAGGAAAAATACAGCCGAGCTTGACCTTAAGTACCTTGCCTCATTATTTTTTTGTCATTTCCAGCTACTAGTCTCTCCAAAGAAAACAACTCTCTTGTTTCTTTTAGTTTTGTGTGTGCCCTGAGCTTTATTCCCAGTTGCTGCTACAAAAAACTGAAATGGTTCCAAACACCACTATTGTTTTTCTTTTTTTTCTCTGTAACTAATATTTAAAGATCAAAGATAACTCCGGTACTTTTATGTTGTGGAGTGTATATAAGACCAACTTTTCCTAAAGGTATTTGCTGTCCGGGATTTTTTTTCTTTTTTTCTTCTTTCTGTCTTTCTTTTCTTTTCTTTTCTTTTTCTTTCTTTCTTTCTTTTTTTCCCCCCCTTGTTAGCTTTCTTTTCTAGAAGTATCTGAATGATAGCTTTCTGATTTCACAGGGTCACTGGCAGTTGAATGGATAAAGAACTGGAGTGGGCCCATATGAAAAGCAGGGAGATGAGTTAGGAGGTTTTGAAAAATTTTTTATTATGGTATTTTCAAACAAACAAACAAAAAAACTCTCCCTTAACTTGCCACCAAAATCGTATTGTGATGACTAGTGACCTTGGGAAATGTTTTAATTTAGGCACTTTCTAAAGGCTCCTTCTAATGCTAAAGCTGAAAAATAATCTTTCCGTCAAAAGACTTTTATTATTACGACAATTCCCATGTAAATTCTTAATGTATTTATTTTAAGGGCCTATTATGATAGTTCTTATACAATGTTTTTATAGTTTTATTCATTCTGTTAACTGGGAAAATGTTTCATATGAACAGCCTTTGTTCTTTTAAAAAATTATATATGATATGAAGGAAAATAGTTTGTATATTATATAAATGTTTTTCCTAAAATGTCAGTTTTATTTTCTTATGCTTAGTAATTGGATAGAACACTGTTTATTTTCATTTAAACATGTATCCTAAAGAATCAGTAATTATGTTGTTTTGGAATACTTGTTCAGTTAAGCAGACTTTCTTCGCTGCATTTAGGAAGTAGGAGTGGAAATAGAAAATATGTGATGATCATGAGAGAAATATAAATATTACCACAAGTGGCAATACTGTTGTGAATAAATATGAATGTGAATCAGGAGACTCGTTTGGTAAACGTTACAATAAATACATGGCTAGCAAAAAATAGAACAAAGACATTTTTTCATATATTCAAAATGTTGAAGATAGTTCTAATATGATATATGTGATCTCATAAAGAGAGTATATTGAATGAACTACATCCTCGAATTGCTATTTTGTTCCTTATCAAACGAAAAAAATAAGGAATGGCAACTTAGGGTCGAAAATAATGCCACAAATGAAATTTTGCTTTAATTACTGTTTAGCCATAAGAAGGAATAAACTGCCAGCCAAGACCAATGTTCTTTGATCTCACATTTCAACCTTCTTGTCCTCCAGATGAATGAAATGGTCTTTTCTCAAATGTTCAACAGGCCTTTTACCATTTGATAGGACAATTATTTTTAAGAAGGTTTAAAATGTGATCTGGAAAACCACATTGACTCTCTGTGGCATATTTGCTATTCTTAGCCTGGTTGAATAAGCTGGAAGTGGATGAATAATGCAGGTTAGAAAGAAAACAGATGCTAAATATTACAAGTAGGAAGGTTTTCCAGCAATGAAACTTTCATTTTAGGACTAGATGTTTGTTGGCACTTTTGGCATCATGACGATTATTGTCTTTCTCTCCAGCTGTTACACATCTGTATTGAAGGTTGGGGCAATTGGCGCTGGTCAGAGCCCTTCAGTGTGGACCATGCAGGGACGTTTATTAGAACTATTCAATACAAGGGTCGGACTGCTTCCCTCATCATCAAGGTTCGGCAACTCAGCGGCGTGCAAAAACAGGTGAGTTCCTTGTGTTCGTGACCCAGACAGCTCTTAATTCTTCCACAAAATTCATGGAAGCTGAACTGAAAGAAATGAAAATAATTAATAATTAAAAGACCCGCAGCGGTATGCCTTTGTGTGCCTACTGCTGCCCTGCACGTGAGCACTTCATACGTGCTTGTTGATGATCCTGAGGATGATGATGGCTTCAAACCCTTTGTCCCACATCTTTTACAAGAGCTGCTAACGAGCAATAAAATTTACTGATTTTAGTTTCACCTCTTCTCCCTGTCACCACCTACCTTCTGGTAGAGGTGCTAATGAGCTGTGAAATAGCCAAAAGGCCTTTATTAAGAAGGAAAGAAGCCCCGGGTGTTGGGGACTCTGGATAATCCAACAGTGGGTAACCAGGAGTTGGTTCTCATATGCGTAAGAATAATCTTCGAGAAAGCGTTGTGATACCTCCCATGACAGAGTGAGCCTGGGTCTCCAGCAAGCTTTCTTTTCCTAGGAGTTAATATTAACTGCAGTAAAAATTCACTACAGTCTAACTCTTGGCATATAAAACCTCAGCTCTCAGCACATATTTTTACGTATTTTATAAAACTTCCTTTTGGCTGTTTTTGAAGTTCTAAGACTGCAAAGGGGAAAAAAGTATCTGACACTTTTTTTGTGTTCTTAAGATGTGAAAATGTGGTTTTTAAAAGATGTTTTTCAAGCATGGCACATATGACAAGAGTAGAATAAAAAAAGGAAGTATTAAAATCCGAAAACTGGCTTCACTGCACACATCATAACTGGATTTGTCATAAGAGTTTTAACATATACATCTGCATCTGGATTGTAACAGTCTATCCAGAGCTTATGTGAACTGCGGACATGATAGAAACAGCCCTCAGTCCCTGGAAAAGGAAAAGGGGAGCTTTTCTTATCAAGCAACATGGGCTAGTCCATTGCCATGTGCCAAGGGGCAGACCGGAAGCAAGTGGTGAGGTGAAGAGTAGAAACCTGTACCATATATCTTCATGGTCTGCTTCTGATCAGGGAGCTAGACTTCATGTTCTCATTATTGTGGGCAACAGAAGTGAAAAGAATATAGCAGAAGAATCTTCCCAATGAACTGACTATTCCTCGAGTATTTATTGATTGCGGTGGAACAGAGTGAAACAAAAGCCACTAACCCTGTGACACAGTCTCTGCTCTTAAATTGCACATTTATATAAACCCAGCAGTGTGTACAACTGACAGTAAATGTGAAGGGAATTTAGAGGTTGCACTAAGAAGATATCACTCGAGTTGGGCTTTGGAAACATGTAGAATTTGGATTAAGAGAGGACATTCCAAGTAGGCAGTGTAACATAACAATAGGAATATGGGACAAATGGGTCTTACTGGGACTCATGATGGGGCCAGCCTAGCTAAGCGTGAGCTTTGAGCTACAAAGTCATAAGAACAAGACGTGTCACTGACTTTCAACTGCCCTCAGAACTGTCTTACTTGGATATGCTCTCAATAAATATCTGCCCAATTAATACATTCTGGTTTTCTGATTCTGTCACTCGTGGTCTTTCAAGAATGCCTGATCCACCTTCCCAGTCACCAGCATTCCTAAGAAATGGTCATTCAGCATCCATTTGAATACGCCAGTTGATAAGAGGCTCATTTCCTCATACGGCAGCCCTTTCCATAATTGGTTACTTCCAGCTCTAAATGAAGCTCTTTCCTAATTTTGAGCCCAAATCTCTCACCATTCCGCCAGTTTTTACCGTTCATCAGAACTTGTGAGATGTACGCAACAACTTACGGTGAGGACTAAGTTATCTCTCCTCTTACAGGAGGAGAGATATTACAGCCCTTCAAAAACACAAGGGGAGCTAGGAGTTTCTGCTTCGCTTCCTTTTCCTTAGACCAGTGGTTCTCAAACTTGCATGTACATCAGCATCACCTAGAAGGCTTGTTAAAACATAGGTTACTGGGTCCCACCCTCAGAGTTCCAGACTCAGTAGGTCTTGGGTGTGACGTGAGAATTTGTATTTCTAACAAATTCTCAGGTGATACTGATGCTACTAATCCAGGGGTCACACTTTGACCACCATGGCTCTGGTCTGAACTTTCCCAGTTCATTCAGCTCTTTTGCATATGGTTGATAGAACAGTTAACAATTAATGGAATGGCAGGGTCACTCCATGGAGAAATGGTTTTCATGGTATATCACTGGTGGTTAAGATCATAGCCACTCTGGCTGTGTATCCCCTTGCTAGCTGTGTGATCTTCAGGTTATTTAACCTCTTTGTGAATCAGTTTCCTCATCTGTCAAATGGGGAGAGTACTAGTGCCTTTGTCACAAAGTTAGTGTGAGAATTAAACGCAGTTGTATATGCGAAGTGCTTAACAGTAGTGCCTGGCCCACTCACTGTCATAACTCAAACTATAGTTACAATAATGAAATACTCCCAGGCATGCATAACATTGGTTGGACTTTGTTGTGTTATGGTGGTGCCTTCTTCTAGGGGCGCCTGGGTGGCTCAGTCGGTTAAGCATCTGACTTTGGCTCAGGTCATGATCTTGGGGTCCTGAGATGGAGCCCCGCATCGGGTTCCCTGCTCCATGAGGCCGTTTTCTCCCCCTCCCTCTGCCCCTCTTCCCATTTGCGCATGCACGCACTCTCTCTCCTTCTCTCAACTAAATAAATAAAATCTTAAAAAAAAAAAAACAGTGCCTCCTTCTTGCATAGATATTATGTATCTTCAAGGAATAATATGAAATTTCAGGGATAAATTAATGTATACTGTGTTCCTGAGCAGATACTACATATTGCAACAGTATACTGTTAAGTTAGAAAAGTTGGCCATGAAAAGTACCTTTTTTAAAAAATTCTCACAAAATGTTACTTACCTTCCCCCCCCCCGATTATAAGAGATTTCCTGGCCCTAATATTTATTACCTAATATTTAGGCAAATTTCTTAACCTTTCTGTGTGTCATATTCCTTTTACAAAGGAAAGCACCTAGTAAATATTAGTTCACTGTTATTTTTATGTTAACTATTTTAAAATAGTTCTGAAAACACAGGAGTCTAAAGTAGAAAAGAAAATTACCCATATTTCTGCCATCCAAAGATAAATACTGTTACTACTTTGGTGTATTTTTTCTGCTCTTTTTTTTTTTTTTTTCTATGCAGATATTTTTTAACCAACCTGAGATCTGGTTATAATTAGTTTTTCAACTTTTTTTTTTCACTTTATGTGATGCTTATTTTCTCATGTTATCTACAATTCCTGAACTATCTTTTTAATGGTTGCATAATAATTTGCCATATGGTATGTTGAAACACATTTAGACATCCCCTTGTTGCTGTACTTTTTAGATAATTTCCAATTTGTTGCCATAATAAATCCTTAAATATCTGTGTGTATACATATGTATGTCCAAATGTCTATGTCTGTCCTTAAAATAATTTGCTATAAAATTTAATTACCTGTGCAAAGGATGCGAATGTTTTTGTGGTACTTGATACATCTTCCCAGACTAAAAACATGTACTTTATTCTTTAACCAAAATTCATTGTTTTGTGTCACCAGATCCTGTTAGGGCTACATTAATCCTTTAAATAACTAAATATATATATTTGTCCCAACCATCTGCTGACTCTCTGAGTTTTTCAAACTATTAGCATTTCTTAAAAATCTTAATGAAGAGAGGGGTTCAAATCAGACTAACAAAAAATTTTCTGTACATTAGAAGTTTAAGGAATCCTTTTAATCATTCTCTCTGGTAATGTCAAATATTCAGATTTTAAGGCATCTGTTGACAAATCACATTTCAGGGTATCCAAACGTTATTTGGATGTTTAGTAATTATTTTCTGTAGGGAATCCCTTTCACACTTTTCTCTGCTTGTATCCTATTGTAACAAATGATCTTATTTTAAAAAAAAAAAAAAAAAGTAGAATGTAGCCAGACAGGAAGGGACTTTTCCGGGAATCAATAATGGAAGCATAAGCCACCCTCCCATTGCATTTACCTTTCTGAAAGAAGTACCATCTTCTTCCACGGGAACTGGCAAAATCCATTTTCCATTCCCATTGTCATGGAAGACACATACACACACACACACGCACGCACACACAACTTATAACTTTGAGTTTGAACATTTATTGTCATAGCCAAATGAGACTGGGCTCTAAATTAGGGCCATTTTAAACATTCAGCTGAGCAGTGAAAAGTAGAACACAGAAACAGCAATTCATTTTAACCTAGGAAGAAGCAAATGGAAAATGGTTTGTACTGAACCCAAGTGATACTGAAAGGTCCAGCAGTCCACCAACTTCAAAACAATGGCTGCATATATCAAAGTTGTGAAAAACCTTTCTCGTCTTTCAGTTGGATTTAATTTTTTTATTGTCAGGGTAGATTAACTAAAAGTCAGATGAGCTCCAGTAGGAGTACATCGGAGACACAGGATTTCCTCAATTAGCCAGGGTGGGAAGGAAGATAGGAATCAAGGTTTCAGAAGAGCTTTGTGGATTCCTGCCTCTCACATCTTGGCTTCTTTCCTTCTGCCCCACCTGGGCTGGGAAATTTGCAGTAAACCACAGCTGCCTAATTTCCAAGCCCCATGGGGGAGGTGAGTGTGTGCAGCTCCTTCCCTGATGCACCTTAACTGCACTAACACGGCCCCGGGTGACGGAGAATTGGCTGACGCACTCCTGAACAATGAGGTTGGGTTATTTGTACCCTGCCTTTCTTATCCCTCTGCCATGTCCCCAACTGAATGAAAATGGGCCACATACAAAATTTCTCAGGAACTCTGTATATCATACAGCTACCCATGTACGCACATTGACGTCCACGTTTTCCATCCCCTCTCTGAGGAAAGCTTTACCACTCTAAAAACGTAAATGTACATATGTATGTATATTTGTATCTTTATACATACACTTTTAATCAGGGTAAAGATATCATTTTCCAGTGCATCTGGTGCTCTGGAGTTATTCTTTAATATCGCTATTCTTCTTGGCACTGATCTAATAAGAGTTCTGAAACCTGCTAAGTAAAATCATATGTGGAAATCTTCAATACACATCTTTGTGGCTTTGGGGAAAGAGGAGAATTAGTGTGAAACCTGGAAATGTGTATTAAAGAGAAACCCTACATTAAAAAAAATTAAGTAGCTGTCTTCAACTGATAAATTAATCTTGAAATTCTAACCGTAATTTTCAAAATAAAGGCATTGTAAGTGTTGCCACTTTGAAGAAAAGCAGACATGGCTCTCACTGAATCCTGCGTGGGAGCAGCTATGAAGAACACCATTCCGAGGAGTAGCCATTTTGGATTTTCCTTCATCTAAGTAGCCTTCTCTCCCTGGCCACTTTTAAGGGTTTTCTTTTTATCAAATTTGAAAGCCTATTTAATAGGCTTTATAGTTGAAAATGAAACTATAAAAACCCACCAAGAGGATCTTTGTCTTTAGACAAAGTGAGTCCCAGATGGTTGCAGAAATTCTGTGGTTTCTGAGAGACAGCAGAATTCTCTCCTAAATTTCGTGGGGTCCAAAGGTTCTGAAGCAAGAGCAGTGTGTATACATTGCCAGGCCTGGGCGCATCAAGAGGAAGAACAGAATGAAATACTGCCTCGGAGCTTTCACGTGTTTACTTAAAGTTAGACGATGCTAAGGCCTCATAAGACTTAACCATGAGTGCCTATGTGCACTCCTAGCATGTGCTGAAGGAAAGCTTGCCTGCTAACTCAGGACTCATGGTTCAGTTGACTTCTGTGTTTGTTATTGAGAAAACATTGTTTTAAAAGATTATAATGGTCAGAGCGCCTACGAGTGATATAACAGTTAAGCACAGCTTGGTTTTAACAGATGTGCTCCTTCTAAAGAAAAGTCAAAGGAATAGATAGTTGGAAAATAAATGTTTAAGAAAATGCTAAACTTCAGGAGGGGAAGAATGAAGGGGGGGAAATCGGAGGGGGAGAGGAACCATGAGAGACGATGGACTCTAAGAAACAAACTGAGGGTTCTAAAGGGGAGGGGGGTGGGGGGATAGGTCAGCCCGGTGATGGGTATTAAAGAGGGCACGTACCCCATGGAGCACTGGGTGTTATACGCAAACAGTGAATCATGGAACACTACATCAAAAACTAATGATGTAATGTATGGTGATTAACATAACAAAAAAATTTTTTTTAAATGCTAAACTTCACTGTTCAGCTAATGTACTGAAACAATAATGACATTTAATTTTTGGTCTATCAATGTAGCAGGTTTATAATGAACTAAATAATAGTTCATTCATAAATAATCATATTTATTTGTATAAATAATAGTTGACTTATAGTGATGTTTACAAAGTACTCTTAATCACATATGAAAATGTATCCAGGGGCGCCTGGGTGGCTCAGTCATTGGGCGTCTGCCTTCGGCTCAGGTCATGATCCCAGGATCCTGGGATCGAGCCCCGCATCGGGCTCCCTGCTCGACGGGAAGCCTGCTTCTCCCTCTCCCACCCCCCTTGCTTGTGTTCTCTCTCTCGCTGTGTCTCTGTCAAATAAATAAAAATCTTTAAAAGAAAATGCATTCATTTGGGTGTTTTGAATTTGAAGTAACAAAATAGGCTTTTTAATCTTCACAGTAAGCTAATGAGGTATAGATGCTATTATTGTTCCTGTTTTTACATTTATTATCTCATGTAATAAGAAGGAAGAAGGCAGGTTAGGTGTTGGTTAATTAAGCCACTCAGTGCTATATCTGCTTCTCTGCTAGCCTCTTGGATTTACCTTTTTTGTCTCAAGATGGCCACAAAAGCTACATGTCCACATATATATCCTCTCATAACATCTTCCATGACAGACAAGAAGCAGGGCTTTCTCTTCTCAAATTGTCTCCCTTATCAAGGAGTAAAATCTTTAGCCTTTTAGCAGTCTTCCCTTTTCATATTCTTAGCCAAACAGTGCCCCGTTTTCACCCCTCAAGTAATCATTGGCAAAAGGAGAATGGAATTACAAGGATTAGTTTGTGCCAGTTATGACACAGACTCTGGGGGCCATGGAGGTATCCACATGCCCTGAGTACTTTGCTGCGTTTTGAGACCTGAACCAAATCAGGGTTACTAATAACCAGGGAGAAGGAGGGACCACCTCTTTGGAATAGAACCAGTGGCATCTGCCACATTTACATTATGATGGGCAGTGTTTATTCTCTTTTTTATAGTTTCTGGGTTTTCTTAATTAGTAGGTATTAATATTATGAAAGACAGACCTTCAGAGTGATTATCAACACAGACTCTGGGCCAGAGAGTCTGGGTAACATCAGGCAAGTTATCCAACATCTCCGTGCCTCTGTTTTTCCCTTGTTAAGATGACGAGTCCTAGTAGCACCTATTTTATATGGTTGCTGTGAGAATGAAAGAGTGAATTGGTAAAAATGCTTTGTAATAGGAGGTGTGTGTGTACACTCATGCCTCTACGTGTCTATGTATGTACATATGTATGCAGAGAAAGAGCGGGAGAGATTTATTTTAAATTACTTTAAACACAGTCGTGAAGGCTGAAACCCGGAAGAGCTTACATGTAGTTCCAGCCTGAAAGCCGGTAGGCTAAAGACCCAAGAAAAGCTGATTTTTTTTTCGTCCGTGTCCAAAGGCCAGGGAAGACCAATGTCTCAGTTCAGTCAGGCAGGAGGAGTCCCTCTTACACAGGCTCTTTGTTCTATTCAGATCTTTAGTTGACAGGATGAGGCCCACCCACATTAGGGGAGGGCACGCTGCTTTACTCAGTTTACCAATTCAAATATTAACCTCACCCAGAAGCAGCTTCACAGACACACCCCGAATAATGCTTGACCAAGTATCTGTGCAGCCCGTGGCCCATACAGGTCGACACATAAAATTAACCATCACATGCTTAGACCTTTAAGTAAACCACATATATATGGGGGTGTGTGTGTGTGTGTGTGTGTGTGTGTGTGTGTGTGTGTGTGTGTGTGTGTGTGTGTGTGTGTGTGTGTGTGTGTGTGTGTGTGTGTGTGTGTGTGTGTGTGTGTGTGATTACAATTTTTATAATCTGGAGAAAAATATTATAAATAAGAATATCCAGTATGTGGAAGTCCTATGTTTTCCAGTCATGGTGAATATTTGTATTACAGAAGGATTCACCGCATAGGAATAAATTTTGCATTATCTTTTCAATTTCAACCAATTTAAGAGATATTTCTTAATGCCTACTGTGAACTGTACTCTTAGCTGGATGAAAAATTGGGTGATCCATGAGTTTTTGGATCATTCTGTGTGTTTTACAAAGCCACATGCTTCTACTCTATGAGAAAGCCTGAATAAAATAAACAATAATTAGGCAAAAGTTGTTTGTGTTATCAGTTTATAAAGTGATCTCTTATTGCATAAGACTGCCAAGATACCCTTGGAAACCAGCCTTGGAAATAGATAAATCGCCAGTTGGCCTCTCAGCCACCAGAGCTGAAGTCTTGTACTCAGCCCCCGTCCTTTGTGACTGCCACATATGTGACATCACTGACTACCACCTCCTGGTGGGTCTTTTCTCAGGGCTTCAGCTTCCCCTAGTTTACCTCCACACTCCTTGGCCCCTTCTTCCCAGGCCCCTTCCCTGGCTCTTTGCCCTGAGTGTGCCCCTAAACTGTTGGTCAGTTGCTGGTTTAAGCCTCCAGCTCTTTTCCAAGTCAGCTGTTTTCTGTCTGTGCACATTTGCAAGGCTTTCATTCCATAGGTCTGCTATCTCCAGCCCCCCTCGCTCTCAAGCACCCACCCAGGCTGCGGACCCTGCATGTGCCTGTCCTTTGACTGCCATAAACTCAGCATGACCAAAGCAAAATCCCTCCCGCCTCCCAAGCCTTTCTTCCTGTGTGCTCTAAATAGGCTCGTGGCTTCATGTTCTTTCCATTAAAACCAACATAGTCGATTCTTTCTGAACAATTAACGTGTTACCAGTTCATGAAATCTGAATGGATGAACCTTTGTTTATTATCTTTTAGATTATCATCTGTGGAAGACAGATCATCTGTAGTTACTTGTCTCAAAGCATAGAACTAAGAGTCGTTCAGCATTACATTGGTCAAGATGGACAAGCTGTGATTCGAGAACATTTTGACTGCCTCACAGCCAGACAGAAATTGCCTTCATACATCCTAGAAAACAGTGAACTGACAGAGTTGTGTGTGAAGGCCAAAGGAGATGAAGATTGGTCAAGAGACGTGTGCTTGGACTCTAAGTCCCCTGAGTATAGCATTGTCATTCAGGTATGAAAAGTAGGACAGTCTGGAATAGAGCAGTTTTAAAATTAAAAATTTCTCCTTGTGCTCTTTATTCAGTACAGCGCTTTAATTAAAAAATGACCTGTACAAAGGAGGGAGATCTGAAATAAGATAAAAAAAACTTTGAATATTGCTTCTCACACAGTTTCCTCCCATCCCACAGCAATACGGCTGTTGTATCCGTTCGAGTAGTTTTTAGAGCCAAGATGCTACCCCTTTCAGGTGGAGGCAAGTTATATCTTGAGAAAAATCCTGATGCTCCAGGGCTTAGGCTGGGGGTACAGGGAAAAGGGGAGGGGAGGGTGTGTCCTGCCCACTTGAGAATCTTTGCAACTGTCTGTTCCTTTTTTGTCACTTCCTCCCATTCGACCATCATCACTTTCCTTGCCATGAGAGACAAATCCTCCCCTCTCTTCTCCCACCCAGTCTTGTATTAGTCTCTCCTCATACAAATGCCTTTGTCTTTAAGCATTGGCCTTGGGGCGCCTGAGTGGCTCAGACGGTTGGGCATCTGCCTTCAGCTCGGCTCATGATCTCCAGGTCCTGGGATCAGGCCCCACGTCGGCCTCCCTGCTCAGCAGGGAGTCTCCTTCTCCCTCTCCCTCTGCCTCTCCCCATTGCTCCTGCTCTCTCTCTCTTTCTCTCTCTCTCTGTATCTCTCTGTCTCAAATGAATAAGTTAAAAAATTCTTAAGAAAACAAAAAAGAAAGCATTGGCCTCATTGACTCACTGCACATTCAGTTTATGCCATAATGAAGTCTGGTTTTGCTTATTCTCTGTTTTTAATGGCTTTTTTCTATAACTTTAAACTTTTTAATCCTCCACCCTGACATATCTGCGCCTCATTTTGATTAATTAGTAAACTGTTCAGTATTTAATGGAAGCCTTTTGTACCTCATGTGCAGGTGCCATCTTCAAACAGCTCCATTTTTTATGTCTGGTGCACAGTTTTGACATTAGAACCCAACTCTCAAGTGCAACAACGAATGGTGAGTGATTTCCAACCCTAAAATATGGTATATGACTCTGACCTTTCCTGTTCTGAAATAAATTAAGGTCAGAGTGACCCAGGGAAGAGATTTACTGCAAGTTCGTTTCAGCATCAAACAGCTGGGGTACTGCAACAAAGCAAACATGGAAGTTTTTCTGTCCTTTTATTTTTATAGATTGTGTTCAGCCCTCTCTTTATCATGAGGAGTCATCTTCCAGACCCCATTATCATACATTTGGAGAAAAGGAGTCTGGGATTGAGTGAAACACAAATTATTCCAGGAAAAGGACAGGAAAAACCACTGCAAAACATAGAACCTGACCTTGTGCATCACCTAACATTTCAAGCAAGGTACTGGAAGAGTCCCTCCGTTTTCCTAGGAGAGATTCAGAAGAAAAGCAACTTTATACTATTGAGGGGAAAGAAGGAGGACAGAATTTTTTGCATGAATCCTTATCTTATGAGAATGTTATTTTGTAGTTGCCCTGCCTAGTGTTCTCTTATCCTCTTCAATGGTTTTGGATAAAATTCAGCGTCTTTCATTAAACTTAGATATAAACAAGAGGGATTGGAAAATTTAACTGACACATAATTTCTCTAGTGGAAGAAGAGATGACTAGAGCTCTCACCCAGGCATGTGGGGGGCGGGCACAGGGAGAAGGGGCCAGGGCCCGGACCATCCAAAAACTGCGTCACCAATCCCTAAATCCCCAAAAATTGACTCAGTGTCAAAAAAGGTATTGGTCTATAATATATCTATAGTTCGATTTTTTTCAATAAATTGTATATCACCTTAGAAACCTGATACTTACTCCTGTTTTTTCTTTTCCATTTCCTAGAGAAGAAGACGATCCTTCCCACTGTGCCATTCCTATCTCAACCTCCCTCATTAAGCAAATAGCCACCAAGATACACCCTGGAGGCACAGTTAATCAGATCCTTGACGAATTCTATGGGCCAGAAAAGTCCCTTCAACCCACGTGGCCCTATAATAAAAAGGATTCTGACAGGTAATGTTCTCCAGAACCTTTTTCTACAAACATTTCTCAATATTAATAAATGACCATTCACCAAAATGTTAGATACCATAAAAGGTTTTTAAAGATTGATTTGAGAGAGAGTGAGAGAGGGCAAGCAAGGGGAGGGGCAGAGGGAGAGGGAGAGAGAGAGAATCTCAAGCAGACTCCCCGCTGAGCGTGGAGCCTGACACAGGGCTCCATCCTAGGACTCTGGGATCATGACCTGAGCCGAAATCGAGTTAGCCACTTAACTGACTGAGCCACCCAGGCGCCCCAAAAGGTGTTTTAAAAAGATATTTGCATGCATATATCAGAATATGACCTTTTATCATCTGGGTAGATGTATTTTATTTATGGACTGCTTTGCTCATAATGTAGAACATAATTGCATGAGAAGTTTCTCCTGAATGCAAATTCAGCATTGGATGATTCTAGTGTGAAGAGGTGTCATACAAGAGCATTGTGTGTCTGGAATCCTTAAACATATTTCATGAATACTGAAGTCATCGTATTTCATTGAGTCTCTTGGATGTGCTATTTGGAACAGGAATGAACAGCTGAGTCAGTGGGATAGCCCAATGCGAGTGAAGCTGTCAGTCTGGAAGCCATATGTTAGAACCTTGTTGATAGAGCTTCTACCCTGGGCCCTGCTTATCAATCAGTCCAAGTGGGACCTCTGGCTGTTTGAAGGAGAGAAGATTGTTCTACAGGTTCCTGCTGGCAAAATTATTATCCCTCCTAATTTTCAGGTACTGTAAGTTTTTTTTTTTAGCTAATATGAATTCTTTTCTTTCAACAACTAGCCTTTATTCTGAGGTCGCATTTATATTCCTAACAGAATCAGTTGTAGAAAACTGTACTCTTAGATGCATATGTAAGGGGTATGGAATGTTCTTTGATATTCAAAGACATCTCAGATGTCTTTTTTTTTCCCCATCAGCAGAATTCATGCTTGAGTTACCATTAAATTTGATAACTTGTACTAGTTACATTTTCATTTTCATTGTGTACAGGATATTTGACAAGCATTAGGATTGGCCTACTCAGGGTATGTTAAGGATATAGAGCCATATTCTCTGCTAACCCGCTCCCTAGATAGACTTGTGGTTCTTACAGAAATTCTCAGAGATCTGCAAGGTGGGTAAAATTGAGGATTTCTGAGCAACTATTTTTGTCAGGGCCCTTTTTCCCTTATAAGTGGACCTAGATGTCCATAATCATGGATGTCCACCCAATTGTTGATAATAACAATATGGAGTCATTACTGGCATTGGTGGTGGCGGGGGTCGGGGGAGGGACCGTAATGTAAAACAGAATTTCACAGCAAGACTATATTCCATCACAAGAGAACTTTCTTGATAAGGCTAACCCATTTCAAGAAAGCACATAAATCTGTAAGAAAATAGAATGCAAGGAACTCCTAAATAAAATGCTTTCCTGGTGGGGAACAATTGAAGAGTCCTTTTTTTGAGCTCTAGTTCATGAACATCTTTATTCAATTGCATTTTTCCTGTGTGGTTTTTTTTTTTTTTTTAATAATCAGATGATGTTACCTTATGGAATTGGAATGTTGACCTACATGTACCTAAGGTTGCATATTATTCTTTAGTCAAATGAAATGAAACCCTCCATTTTTAAGTCTTTGTTATTTATAGGGGAGCCACAGTTTGGGTTGGGGGTCTTTTTTCCCCTTCCATAAATATGAATTGCATTGTGAATGAAAGAAAACATTTCTCTGAGAACTAAAATAAAATGTATGTTGCCATTACAAAAACAAAAACAAAACTCATAAAGGGATTTGGTTGCTTAAGTAGACTTATTATATAATATAAAAAAATTCCTGTGAATTGAGGTAAAACTATCAAAGTTAAGAAAAATACTTTATAATTGAGGCATTATTCTTCTAGGAGCCTTTTCAAATTGGAATATACTGGGCAAATACAAACACTGTGCACAAGTCAGTAGCAATTAAACTGGTCCATAACCTGATGTCTCCAAAGTGGAAAGATGGAGGTAATGGTGAGGTTGTGTCATTGGACGAAGAAGGGTTTGTTGATGCTGAAATAAGACTTGGTGCTTTCCCAGGACATCAGAAGGTAGGATCAAAGTCTGCGTGGCTCAGGGGGAATAGCATGCCATCTCTTCAACCTATTTAATATGAGTCTACCCTTTTCTTTTTAGTCCCTTTTTGGCATCACATGCTCTAGACAACTTATAACAGTGAAACATGTGATTTCTTAGACCTCTCTGTTCCACAGGGTTTTTTTTTTTTCCTTTACCAGTGATAAAAGCCATGTCACATAATTTATCCAATAACCACTCTGTTTCAGAACACTCAGCAGTCACTTGATGGATCGTAGGTGGGGGAAAAAAATGAACTTATTCCAAAATATCAATAAATTGTAGTTGGCCTCCGTTTCTTAGAGCAGGAAGTAGAGTTGCTAACATTCTGAGTGCTGAGGGAAAGGACAAACCTCTCATAGCAAAGGTTATGTTCCTGGAAAGGGCATCATGAGCAACATCGACTCTGATCTTCCCATAGAACCTAGGGTTATGAGGGAGTTCTGTTCCTGAACAGAGAAATGGTACCCAGGATGATATGAATACAGAAAACCTACTTCATCAGTTATTTAACTAAATACAAATGGTGTATGATTTTCAGCATCAATCTTTTCTAAAGTCTATGAAAAGCAATTAAGTGGAGTAATACAGTAACAAATCACATTAACCTGTGTGTACAGCAGCACAGTATCATAGTGCCCCGTGTCAAGCTCTCATGCTGTACTTCATACTATCTTCATTATCTTAGCCCTCCCAAATCGGAAGAAGGGCTACTTCATCAGAGTAGCACGATTCAGAATGACCCTTCTCTGGGGAGAAGTTAGATTTTGACAGGCTTCTTTGAAGAGCTTCTTGAAAAAAAGTTAGTGTCATTTGGTAAGTTTTTAAAAATAAATTTCTCTGATACAAAGAAGTTGGTTTCTCTTCAGTATTCAAGGCTGGTATCCATTTCCTCAGAGTTGTCTGGGCAACACATGTTTATGCACTGCTGGCCAAGACTGTAACATGGGTGTAAACGGCAAAGAGCTGTAAGCGTGAATCACCCAAAGCTGAAGACTTGTAAGTTGAGATCGACCATCAAAACCTGGAAAAGAATGTCACAATACACAGTCTAACACCCAATACCTCCAGCACCTCACAAAGTGGCCACAGCAAGTGCTGAATAAATGTGAATGAACAGACTGTTGGAAATTATATTATTATATATATATTTATATCTCCTTTTTCTTTCCTAGTGATTCTCAAACTTTTTAGTCCCAGGACCCCTTTACTCTCTCCAAAATCATTGCAGACCTCTAAAACCCTTTTGTTTATGTGGGTTTTAGCTACTGATATCCATCAAACAAGAAATTAACACAAAAACTTTAGAATGCAAGAATACACAAACATACATTCTGTTAGCCATGACGGCGATGGCATCATAGGTCATATAACCCCTGGAAAACTCCACTGTATGCTCATTAGAGAATTAGAGCAGAAAAGACAATAGCATCTTGGTAGTAGTATGAAAATAGTTTTGACCTTTGGACCCCCTAAAATGATCTCAAAGACTCCCTCACACACGTACCAGGGTCCCAGGCCACATTCATTCACTCAGGGAACCGCTGTCATGACATTATCACTTACTAAGTGGGGATAGTTAGGCAATAAGTATCTTCTCTGAGCACCTGTCCCTCATAAAGGGCGGTAAGGGAATGAGAGGGTATGTGGAGGTTAAGAGCAGTACCGTGGAATCAGACTGCATGGTTTCCAATCCCAACTGTCTTTATGACCATGGGCAAGTTACTTAACCGCTTTGAGCCTCCTTTCCCTCTTCTATAAAATGGGGCTAAGAATAGCTGCCCCGTGTGGGTTTTGTGAGGATTCTGTGAGTTAACACGCATCAATACTGGCAGGCAATCAACAGGCAGCACAGAAGAAAGCAACATATGAGGTCCAATCCTTGTTTTTTTTTGTTTTGTTTTTTATCATCATCACTGTTAAAGTTCTCAGAACGCCCAGTGGTCCACACTAGGCCTTTTGGCAAGGTAGCTGCTGGGATGAGCGTGAGGAAAAGGGGGAGGAATGCTTAACTGAATTCTTTATGTTGAAAAGATGAGTGACATCTGTTTACATAAAAGTGTTTATAAATAAATATTTTGTGAGGGAATTGGTTAAATACTTGAAAACAAGTCTCTATCACTCTACCATAGCAGCAGAAAGAACTGGTTCACTGGGATACCCTGTTGTAAATAGTGACCCCTTTTAGGGGTGGGGACATTTTTGAGACTGAGGGGGGGACTCCGATAAATACTCTGGAACAAAAGGTAAAATTGGTACTATCCTGGGCAAACCAATAGATAAAATGACCTTTTAAAAATAAGAAATTTTTCTATGCCTTATAATATTTTTTGCCTTAATCTATTTTATAAAAATTATTCTTTCCTCAATTGTCTTGCAGTTATGTCAATTCTGCATTTCCTCCATGGTACAGCAGGGCATACAAATTATTCAGATTGAAGACAAGACTATAATAATCAATAATATGCCATATCAAATATTCTACAAACCGCAGTTATCTGTCTCCAAACCCCACTCTGGAAAGGAGGTAAGCGGTTCATAACCTGATTGATTTGTCTTCGGTTTTGATACATTAGCAATAAGTAAGATTAATTTTTTAGCCTAGAAAAAATAAAAAATCTAACACCGAATGTAGGTAAAAAGAAATTTATTTGTTACTGAACGAAAACCATGGATGCCCTGGTCAGCACTTGCAAGGTAATTAACGAGCAGAAATCCTACAAAAGCAGCGGATCCTGACACACGGCCGGATTAGTGCCACCTGCACCCCATCTGCTCAGGACTGCAGCACACTCTTCCAGCACGCTTGCTAACCCAGAGCCCCAGCAGCAGGGACGTGGGCCTGAGGACTGGCCCCTGGGTCTCAGGGAAAAGAACATCTGCCTCCCAGGCTGCGGGGCCAAGAGGAGCCATGTGGTCAGAAGGCTGGGCCCCAACGGAGCCAGGGATTTGGGAGCACTGAGTTCTCTGCCCACAAGGAGAGTAACTGTGAAAATGTACCAGCTCATTTATGTGGCCGTCTCACTGGCAGAATATGCAGAAAATGAATCCAAGAAGGGTTTTTGATTCACTTCTTTATACAATTAAAATGATCACTTGTATTTTGAGGGAATAATGAGATCTTTTAAAAGGACTTAAACACATAATATGCTAAGTGGCCTGCTATTGTTTTGTGCTATTGAAACTATCACACAGGAACATATTTTCTTTATTTACCTCTGTCTGCATTTATTTTTATCCTTTCAGCTCCTAAAAATTACATTAGGACAGTAAAATGGGATGAAAGTCTTACTCTTCTAAGCTTACGGTGCATTATGGTATTTCCAAAAATGTCAGAATGAGTAGAATTTCATCTTGGTTCATCGAAGTATTGATAGGATACGTGACCAGAAGTACCCAGCTGGGAAATAGAGGTCAACAATGTTCGCATTTTAGGTGAGGATTTGGCCAGAGAATGAGCATGTGAGCAGATAATTCTCCTGCTTCTCCCCACCCCCCCCCCGCAACAGTTTTCTGAGACACTGGGTCAGGGCTTTCCACATGGACATTTCCTCATCTGAAAATAGGCATAATTTCACACTGCTTGCAGGTTTTGGGTGGCGACTAAATGAGATACTAGGAGTAAAAAGGCTCAACACTCAGGAAGTGGTAGTGGCCAACAGGAGCCACACCACCAGCATCGCAGTGAATTGATTTGCCTCGGCTTTCTGGAGACCAGGGGAAGGCCCACGTTCTTCTGGGCAGCTGAGGAGTGTCCCCTTTTTCAACCCCACCGTGCTTCAGGCAGGTGTGCGAACTTTTTTAAAGACACATGCAAATCCCTAGCCTCTCAGGGGAGACCGTGTGGAACAGTGGGAAAACCACCAAACAGGAAGCAGGAAGCCAGGCGCTGGCAGGGCTTTGCCACCTCACCGCCTCTGTGATGTTGGACAAGTCGTCAGCTCTCTGGGAAGCAGCTTCCTCAGATGTGAAAGAGGAGTTTTAAATAAAGTATCTCTCAAGGTCCTTTTAAGGCTGAAATCCCGAGACTCTCTACCATACCACAAACCCTGTGGAATTTCAACCGACGGTTGGGATCAGAGTTTCCTCCTCCCTCAGGATGAGCCTTACATGAAAATCGTCTTCTGTGCTCCCAGTCCATCAGCTCTCTTCTTCCCAAGGCCCCGCAGGGCTCACCCTTTTGGTTCAGCCATCCCTATCCGAGAGGACTCCCTTCCCAACATGTGGCATGTCTACCCTTACGACATCTGGATTGTTGCAGTACCTGGGGGCCGTTGAGGACTTTGCATCACCTTCTAAATCACCCCAGCCTTATCAAGTCTCATTACGTCTAGGAAAGCAGACCCTGCTCCCACTGCTTGTAATGGGCTCATTAGGGTTTTCTCGTGGGACTGGGATTCTAACATGCCCATGACCCCCACCTGCCTACCTCCTGAGAATCCATGGCTATGGTTTCTTAGAAGCTGTGCCTTCAAAAGCTTAGCTTCTCTCCATTGGTGTAGCCACTGTGCTATCTCGGCATTGTCTTTTTCTTTTTTTCAGTATTTTCACGTTCCAGACAGTGCTACTTTCAGCATTTGCCCCGGGGGAGAGCAGCCTGCTGTGAAATCCAGCTCCCTTCCTTGCTGGGACTTAATGCCTGATATCAGCCGGTCACCGCTGGACACATCCCTGCTTCAGAAACAGATCTTGCTGGCCTTTTCTCCCGCAGCAGGTGCCGCCAGCTCCCAGTGCTGGAGCCTGCCTGCCATAGTTAGACAAGAGTTTCCCAGACAGAGTGTAGCAGTGCCCTTCGGAACCTGCGGGGAAAATGGCTTCTGCACCAGGTACATCCGTGTGAACGCCCTTCTTTGCTCATCAGTGCAGCTCTTCATCCAGGTGCCGTGCTCCCTGGATGTAAAACTAGGTTTTACTTTTATTTTTAATGGCTTCTAGACAATTGTATGCAATTGGGCATGTGTTGTGATCACATGTGGCTTGCCCTGGCGTACTACTGATGAGATTTTTCCCTAGTGCTGACGCAGCTTATCCTGGGGCAGGGGGTGGAGGGGATGTGATAGTGTTTTTCCCATAGATTAGTGGCAATACATCTCAAGGAAAAGATCGCCTTCTGTGAGGACTTCTTAGCCTCTGTCAAGGGTTAAAATATGAGGGAGGCCAAGTTGGAAAACCTTTTTCCTTTCCCATATTTTACGTCGACTTCAAAATGGAATTTTTCTTTAAAAGTCATTAAGAGAGATAACTTAGATAAACACAAGTCACAGAAGACTCTGTTCTGTGGTTGTTCCCCCACGTAAGTTGCTCCAATTACCGATTACCAATTATGCAAATAACAACCACAGAATCAAGCCGGAGACATGTAATGGTTTGTTCAGACTGGACTTTTAGTTTGTGGTTGTTTTGCATGCAATACATCCCTTCTGGAGCTGTCAGGAATAACTTATTTATGGTATATGTAAAAAGTACAAAAGAAAACATCTCGTCATCTTACCAGAGGTGCCTTCTTCTCGTGATTGAGAATTTACGGACTTTATTTGAGACTTTCGCTCTCCTAACTTTTTGATGTCTACAGAGATTTCTTGTAGTCATAGTTTAAAAGATAACTTCCTAACTCGTGTTATCCATAATAGTAAGGCCCTGTTCCCTACATACATCCCTTCTTCTTTCACAGCATTCAGAAATATCCCTCATTTTATAAATACTTTTCATCTCTGATCCTGGACAGGCGTGGTTATATTTATATTCTGGCTGGAGAAGTTAAGTGTGGGGAGTTTAAAGAAGCATTTTTGAAAGTGATGTGAACCTATGTCAAGAAAACAAAATTTATTTTTAAAACTGAAAGACAGAATCTTAAGTAAGATTGCATTTGGGAATGATGTTTAAAATTCTAAGAATTGTAAGACATGATTTTATTAATATAATTTAATCTTATCTGTGAATACTAAACTAGATATTAGATTGAAAATACCATATGTTAGTCCTGGCCCCTAGCTTTCTTGGCTAGCAAGAAGAAATTCTCTGAGGTTGGCTTGCCCCGGCTCTTTCAAAATTAGGCTGGGAAAAGAACTTTGGTATGTATCCAAGGACCGCACTCTGCCAGTGAATTCACTTCCTACAGCCCCATCTCCTCCTGTCTCTCTCCTCCCCTCGCTCTACAGTGCACGTTGGATGGTGTTATTAAGATGATTTCCCCACATGCTAATGGACAGCTCACTTTGGCATTTCAGACAAATACTATCTTTGGGAAGGACTCACACTGGTGAACAGGATAAATGGCAAATGAGAAATCAACGCATTATCAACTCCTTTTCATCCATGTAAACTGAGGGACCCATTTGGCAAATACCCGATTCCTTTGGTTAATATGATCAGTCCATACAATTTAAACTGCAGAGAGGATTTTTTTTTTCCTGTTTTGGTATGAAATATTGTTTGGTCATCTCTGGTGTGAACTGGAAAGTTTCTGTCTCTCCACTGCAGGGCAGCCTGTGCCCACACAGCAGTTTTTCCAGTGCCAATTAAGACCGCTTTGCCCTTGGTGGTCAAAGTGGAGATCACGTAAAGTACGATGATGTTGTGAATATTGACAGCAGGCGTTATGAGCCTGCCTACCTTTAGAATATAAAAAGAGCAAGTACCCAGATTCTCTAGCATTCCTTCTAAAAGCACATCAGCTCCTCTTGTGCCAAAACTTAGCAGGCACTGTTAAGGAAGAAGGCACTCTGTGTGAAGAGTTTACACAGCACCTTTGCACAGAGGAAAGCAGAGTAGGAGGCAGGGTTAGCACAAGGTTAGCTCTAATTCTCTCAAGTGGTAGAAGTTATGTTTTTCCCCTTTTAAGTAATTTTTTACGTCTTTGAATATTTTATGATAATCATGTGTTAATGTTGTCATGAAAAACATCGGTAAAGCTATAATTAGCATATGACAGTTAGTGGATGAGAGGGTGGCCTCCTTTCTCTGGAAACATTTCCCCTGGTGGATAAAAGAGAAGGCATTGTAGAGTGGTGAGTATTACAAATCTGAATAAATATGGACCAGGAGAGTAAGCATTCATTTTTTTCTAAATCACTTCTGTCATTTGATCTGATTTCATTCTAGGGCGGTAGCACTGACATATCAAGAACACTTTGGAGTGACTTACTTAACCCTCTCAGAAGACCCTAGTCCGCGAATAATTTTCCACAACAGATGTCCGGTAACAATCCTTATAAAGGAAAACATTAAAGGTATATATTATAGCATTGAATTTAAATCATATAAAACCTATATTCTTTGCAGAGGTTTTTAATTCAGTAGCTACCCGTGATCCTGTGAAGAATGTTTAAATAAACAGAGGCGCCTGGGTGGCTTAGTCCTTAGGCATCTGCCTTCGGCTCAGGTCATGATCCTGGGATCGAGCCCCGCATCAGGCTCCCTGCTCGACGGGAAGCCTGCTTCTCCCTCCCCCACTCCCCCTGCTTGTGTTCCTTCTCTCGTTGTCTCTCTCTCTCTCTCTCTCTCTCTCTGTCAAATAAATTAATTAAATAAAATCTTTAAAAAAAAAGTATCATTCATCCCTCTTCAAGAAGTTTCCCCTGCCACATTATGTTTAATATCCCTTTGTCTTTGTCTTCAAGGCTTAAGTCTGCATATGCCTTTTTTTTATTTCAGATATTCCAAAGTTTGAGGTTTATTGCAGAAGAATTCCTTCTGAGTGCTCAATTCATCATGAACTGTATCATCAGATTTCTAGTTATCCAGACTGTAAGACCAAAGACTTACTTCCCAGCCTCTTCCTGAGAGTAGAATCTCTGGAGGACGTAACAACTGAGTGGAGTGATGCTGTCGACATCAACAACCAGGGGACACAGGTTAGTGAGCCACGCATCTTCCTGCCACGGCCCAGACACAAATGCCCTTTTCTAAGCGTTCCACGCTTGTCTGTTTTTGAACAGAGTTTTCCAAATGCTGCACTTCTTGTCTCTGTGAGGACGCATGTGTATCCATTTTTACATCCTCATTTGGTTATAAATTCTCAAATACAAGTCTGTATCTCCAAAATGTACTTACAACTGTTAACCAGCGCGGAGCACTTGGTAAAGGCAAGCCCCTGTTGGGTCTAATCCAAGGTCAAAAATGAAATACAGTTGTTAAGACTTCTTTATATAGAGGGTAGTGCTACTGTCTAGATTTTAGGAAAATCATAATGCCAACCCTAGATTCATCCCCTCTTTTGAAAGTTTCAAAACTTAATCTAAAAATATACATATTTTTGCTGAAAGTACGTAACAGTCTGCAAATATAAGTACAGTTGAAAAACCCTGAACAGATATATGTCCCGATTTGTCTGTCTTACTCTCCGTGTTGGTGGTGGTTTATTTTTATTGAAAATGGCATGTGATCCCAGCATTTCACATCTGCGGTACTGAAAATTTGCCAAGGTTAGGTGTATGACTGAAAGCACACGCTGTCGTGCAGCCCTCCCTGCTCTCTAGTCCGTCATCACCAACAGCAACTGTCCGCTTCAGGCAGTCACTCCCCAGCCTCCCTCCGCTCAGCCCCCGGGGACCACCGCTGTCCTTGGTGTCTCTGAACTTGGCAGGGTCGAGGCACCTCGTGTGAGTGGAACCACACCACACTTGTCCTGTCGTGCCGGCTGGTTTCACGCGGCATCGTGTCTTCGGTGTGTGTCCGTGCTGCGGCGTGCGTCCCTGCTTCCTTCCATTTTAGGGCTCAGTGATCTCTGCTGCACTTTGTTACAGTTCTTTCACACCTGTTCGTTCACTCGTAGGTCCCATTTACTGTAATGGTTACGGGACACCTGTTAAACGTATAAATATATTTACTGTAATAACGATTATCATTTAATAATCGCTTACTGTACGCCAGGCGTCGTGCTGAACACTTTTCATTCATTCCTCGCCAACCCTGCTGTAACCATACACGACAGGACGATGGTCTCCACATTACACAAGTGAAAACAGACCTGTAGAAATAGCACGGCCTAATTCCCTTGTGTTATGAGAGAAGGAGCTGGGGTTTGAGCCACACCTGCCTGACTCCAAAGCACTGCTCCATACCACTGTGCTATTAATCCTCCTTCCCTGCCTGGGATTCCTGAACTCCCTCTTCCCCAGCCGGCACATTCTTTCTCATCTCCCGAGAGATTCTTTCTCTTCCCCTCACTGCAAAGTCTCCTCCCCACTACCGGCCCCTCCACATGTTCATATAACATTTGTAACATTTAATTGCATTTCTTTGTTTCTTTTTTTTTTTAAGACTTTATTTATTTGAGAGAGAGAGCGAGCGAGCCTGGGGGGGGGGGGGAGAGGAGCAGAGAGAGAAGCAGACTCCCCGCTGAACAGCAAGCCCGATGTGGGGTTGGATCCCAGGACCCCAACTGACTGAGCCACCCAGGCGCCCCTGCAATTATTTCTTTAAGTGATTTCCTACCAAGTTAGAACTCCTGGTGGTCAGATACCAGCCTTATTCATCCTCAGCACGCAGCAGAGTGCCTGTCAGCACCCTAAGAGTAAATATCAAATCAGTAAATGAACGAATGCATGAGAAGATGAGATTAGGTGAGAGAGATGGTGTGAAGGAGGGAAAGAGAGCCCCAGGTCTAACCTTGGGAAAGGCCAGCGTGTCAGTGCCCAGCGGCAAAAGAGACAGAGGGGAAGAGGCAGAGGGGCAGGGGGGCAGAGAGCCTCTGGAGGACAAAGTTTACGGGCTGTAAAATGGTGGGAAGAGGGAAGCAAGGTAGCAAGTGGAAATGACAAGTTCAGAGTGAGTGGAAGGGAGGGAGTGGAGGAACATGTGAGAATTGTTTTTGGTCTCCGTGCGCAGGGGCGCAGTCAGTCAAGGAGAAGTGGGGAAGACAGTGAGGAGCGGCCGGGGAGGCAAGTCCAGGGCCCAGCGAGTGTAGTTGTGCTGGAACAGAAGGACCCCGTAGAAAAGAGGTGGGGATGGGCATAGGTTAGGGAGAGCTGTTTGGACGGAGGGACCGGGAAATTGAGTGTGAATTGACGTTCCAAGGACTTAAGTTTATTGTGAAGTATGGAGTAAATCATCCGCTAAGAGGGAGAGGGAAAGGGCTGGGGGTCTGGGGAGAGAAGTAGCTGCGGAAGCAGACGAAGGATGTGGCCAGGGACAGGTGCAGGACTAGCCGAGCAGCCCGGGGGCCACAGTCACCTTGGAGACCTGCATTCGTAGTGGCCCCAGTTACAGGGGAGTGGTTTCTGTCAGCAGCACTCATTGGCTGCACACTGAAAACCTGCTGGATCTGCGCAGCCCCAGGAGACGCAAAATAAAGACTGCAAGCTGCCCAAGGGTTCCTGAACTCCTCCTCTGCATCGGTTTGAAGATTTTTCAAACCTTGCTTGCTTCTGTAGGTCTAGGGAATTCTTGACAATAGGCATTCTGCCTGCCAAACCTTATTTCAGGGATTCCCGTTCACTCTAAATTTCCTCAAACCTTTGTAGTCACAGATACTTCAAAGCTAGGAGGAGGTACTCTTTCCAACACCCTTATCATCCCTGGTCGGAGGACCCAGCAAAGGCTCATGTTCCCATTAATCTTTGAGGAGCTGTGTGCCATATGTCCTGCAGACCATGGTTCACTTCCTACTCTGCAGGAAAATTTGTTTCAGACCCTCACCAACATCTCCTCAGTGATACACCAGGGCATATAAATCACTGGGGAGCGAAGGCCGCTGTGTCCTCTGATGAAAGGAAGCAGCCCCTCTATAGAAGTGAGTTTGTCTTCCAGGAGCCTTTCCTCAGCCCTGGGTCTGAGCCCCATGATGCGAGTTTCAAAGCTGACCTTAAAAAAGCAGGGTAAAAACACCATAAAATCCCCATTCTGCCTCAAGGAAAACAACTCCTTTAGCTTCTGCCGGTGATCGGCCCCTCGCCTCAGCCCTGGAAATAGGACAGTGTCATGTCATATAATTTTGAAATGGAATATGACAGGGAGCATGCAGAAAGTAAGTTTATAATCACACAAAGAGGTATTCTTTGGATCAGGAGTTCTTAGGAAGGCCTGATAGCATGTAGGCCACAAAATTCTGACCCGTTTTCGGAGGGGGCTTTCCTGGGCTGTGTTAGTAGCTCACACCTGGCTAGAAGACATCCCCTGGTTACTCACCAGAGGCCCTGAAGCAACAGCTGGTGCTCTTATCCTTAACTTTACAGTGGGTAGGAGCCTGACTCCAGGGGAAAACATCTCTAGATTCTGAACAAATAAGTAAAGACATAAAAAATGAGCTTTCATTGAGCATTTTAAGTCACAGTTTTGATCCCATCAGGAAAACAGTTTAGAATCCTGCCTAGTTTATGGGACTGCAGTTTCTGATAATCAGAAACCTTATTTTCGTCAGCGCTAGGCGGTACTTTTTGAATAAAAAGCTAACAAAGAAAACGTAGCTGCCTTTTACTTTTTTTTTAAAGATTTTATTTATTTATTTGAGAGAGAGAGAATGAGAGATAGCACGAGAGACTCGATCCCGGGACTCCAGGATCATGGCCTGAGCCGAAGGCAGTCGCTTAACCGACTGAGCCACCCAGGCGCCTACCATAGCTGCCTTTTAACTAACGCAAACACTCAAAAGCATGCGTCAGTCACCAGTCGACAAATACTGAGTCTCTAATATGTGCCAGATGCTGCCACTTGGTCTTGGGACCACGTGAAATACAGTGAACGGGAGGGAACGCTGCCCTTGCACTTGGGAGATGCCACGTCGGGGAGACAGATAATAAGCAAGTGCTCCCCAGGCTGTCATATTGTGAACTCCGGAAGCAACTGCTAAGGCCAGGTCAGTTGTCCTGCTAAGATGTACAGCAGATGAGCTTGAGAGGCCAAGGAGTACCTCTCCAGTAAGAGACTTCGCCTCTCTGCCGTCAAGTTGAACAGGCATGAAGTAGACAAGAAAGTGGGAGATTTTTCTTGGCAGAAGGAGCAACATGTTTGAAGCTTCGGTGCTCAGAGAGGGAGCCTGGTCCCTTTGGGGATTTAAATGCCAGTGTGGCCAGAGTGCCAGATAAAGGAAAAGGGGGCGGGAGGGGGATGAGGCAGTTCAAGGCCAAACCCGGCCAGATTCAGTATCTGCAACCAAGGATTTGGGTTTTTATCTTAAGAGCCATGGGACGTCTTTCTTATTATGAAAAGCAATTTATGAGACATTGAAACAGCAAAGAAGAGCAGTTTGCACCCCAGAAGTTTTGCCGGTGCGTTTTCTTCTAAAAAGATCCAGTAAATTCTCACGACCTTTGACGCTTAGCAGAAGTGTTCCGTGGAGTCAGTGTCACCAGGATTTTCTTCTCCGTGGAAGATGGGGAGTGACAGTCCTTCATGTCTCTGTAGCTCTCTACCATTTACAAAGTGCCCGCACATCCACAGTCTCCATTCTTCCGTTCATTTATTCGGCAAGCTTTAATTGAGGAACTATCCAGGGCCAAACCCTTTGCCCCGAACAAGGCCTTACTGCTGCTCCAAGGACCTGAGCATAAGTAAATAAGTGCAGTCAAGTGGAGTAAGTCCCAAGACAGAGCCTTTGATCACGGCAAAAATTCTAGGATCGTTAGGGCAATAATTTTTCTGTTTATTTTTCTGGTGAGAGAACTGAGGCTTAAAGAGTAATCAGCTAGTTGGTTTATAACTAAGCAGGATCAGGCTGGAACCGGGATCTGCCCACATGTGACCCAGTCTTGTTTTTCCTGCACCAAACAGAGGTCCCTGTCTGTCCTTTGGAGTCCAGCCCTGGCTACAGATACTGCTACCTGAAGGGTCATGAAAGCACGGGTTAGAAGAGCTTTTCTACTTTCCCCTCTGCACAGGGCAAGAGTCCCTCCCGTGCCATCTCCCCTCGGTGTTCTGGCTCGGGCTTATGCCAGCACTGACTATAGGAAAGTTTCTGCTCGTGTCGAGCTAAAAACCTTCCCTCCGTGGCACCCACTCATTCATCCTTGTTTTACCCTCTGGGGCATCACAGACTGTTTACTTCCCCTCTTAATATAGCAACACTACAATTATTTGAAGGCCGCCTCAACATCTTCTCTAAGTGTTCCCTTATCCAGGCCAAGCATTTCTGGTTCCTTGAATCATTCCTTCAGTAAATGTGATTTCCAGACCCATCACCACAGTTACCCTTGTCTGAATACACTAGTGTGTTATGTTCCCTTTTAAAAATCTGGCAGCCAGAATTATACATAGTATTCCAAATGTGGTCTAACCAGCTATTACCTCCCTATGCTTCCATTAATAAAGTAGAAGATTGAGTTAGCTTTTTATTAACAAGTTCAGACTGTTTGTTATTATTGAACTTGTGGTCAACCACATCCCCCAGGTCTTTATCATATGACTCGCTGTACAGTTGACTTTTTGAACCCAGTGACAGGACTTTGCATTTATCCCCAATAAATTAAACCTTGTTGCTATTGGCCTAGTCCAGCTTGTTGAAATCCCTTAAAGAAAATTTGTGGTGCTGTCATCCAACATATTAAGTATCCTTGGTCGCTTTATGTCATCTATAGATGTGGTAAGCATGCGTTCTACGTGTTCGTCCAAGTCATTAATAAGTATGTCCAACAGGACAAGTCCAAGGTCTCTGTGCTATGGTGAATCGCTAGATACCTGCCTAATGCGTGACTTCAGGCAGCCACTAACGCATCAAAGTGCGTGGTCATCTAGCCCACATTTCTTAAATAAGAAAATGCATCTGAAAGCTTTTTTTAAGCCATACTATATAGGATGTTTCTTATCTTATTTACAAGATTATCATAAGACACTTTGCTAAGTGCCCTGATTAACCAGGACTCAAGTATGTAATCAGTTCAATTGGTGCAGATAAGACAGAGGTAATAACCCTGAGCACTAATGCTTAAAGAGCATGTAGGCATTTTCCAACATACCTTTAGCCTCCATCCAGGAATCTTAACATAGAAAAAAAGTTACCAACCCAAGGGAGTATCTGATTTATAAAACGTGCAGTAAAGACATTTTGACTTTTTGCTTACTTCACTCGCCCTCCCCTATATCCCATATCAAGGCCAGAACAGATATGAGCAAGTTGGTACCCACTTTAAAACATCAACCCAGTGCCCTGGTCTAGAGTCTTCTGTGTGTTTACAGTTTGTTCCAGCTGAGTCACACCTGCTCTTAAAGACACTTGGGAGTAAGGATTTCCCTAAATATTTTTCGGCAGCTATACAGAGGGAATAATTACACCCAGAGTATCGCTGTTTTGTTTTCGCCCTTATCCAACCTTTTCTCATTTTAGAAATTGATCATTTTGGAAATTCGTCTCCCTTCTTTGACTGTCTAGGAGATCGAATGTCATTGCTTTTGCTACCATCATCCAGTCACTCTCAGATCTGTCTCTGGCCCCTGCATCTCTCCTGACCTCCAAGTCGGTGTTCTTCACCAACCACCAGACATCTCCGCCTGAAACTCACAAGCTCTTCAAACCCAGCATGTCTGAAACCAAAGTGATCATTTTCCATTCCCCAAGCCAGCTCTCTTAGAGTTGCTACTCCCCAGTATAAAAACCTTAAATAATATTTCTGTAAATTTGTATTGAATTCCTGCTTTATGTCAAGCACTCTACAAATATTATCATTAGTCCCTGCCACATCCCTTGAAGGTAGATGCTACCTAAAGCCCAGGGAGGTCACCTTGCACAAAGCAAGTGGCCTGGGATCCAAACTCCCAACTGTCCAGTTTCTGAGCCTATATCTTTCCTACTGCACCCCAGTGCCTTCCTTTCCCTCTCCCCCCACCCCCCACACACATCCTGTAAATCACCAGCTTCTGGCAGAAATTCCTCAAAAATGTCTCTGGATCTGCCCCTTCTCTCTGTGACCATGGTCTCCATCAGGGCTTTTATCCATCATCCCTCTCCCAGAGTTTGGCAATAGCCCCTCAGAGGACCTGTCTGTTGTCAGCCTCATCACCTCCAACTCTATCTCCACAACTACCACCCAAGTGATTACTAAAACACAGAGTCCAGCCCAGAAGAGGCTCCCCAGGCCACTAGACTGCTTAAAACAGACCACCACCTGAGACCAAACAGGCTGCATCTCACTCCTGTATTCCCTCTACAGGTGAGGGGTCAGGTCCATAGCACACACGCAAATCTCTTCTTCCCTTCAAAGCCTAAGTCTTGACCTCGTCCATATCATGGTTTTCCTTCTTCAGATATTTTCTTACAGGCCACTCCATCTAGAGGTAGAAGTAGTACCTTTTCAATTTATTCCTTCCCAAAATAGGGAGAAAAATTTTTATGAAAAATGAATGTTAGCCAAAGGTCAGAACAAATAGAATGGCTGATGGACTTATCTGCAGATCTATTAATGGAGGCTGAGTATCCGCCACCCGCAAGCTGGAGACCCAGGAAAACCATAGGTGTAATTCAGTGCGGGTCCAAAGGCCTGAGAACCAAGGGAGCTGATGGTATAAATTCACCAGGAGAAGGTGAAATGAGATGTCCTAGCTCAGCAGTGAGGCAGGGGGAAAGGGGGGCAGAGTGATTCCTTCCTCTGCCTTTTGTTCTGTTCAGGCCCTCTACAGACTCGATGTTGCCCCCCACACACGCATTGGAAAAGGCAGTCTACAGAGGCCACTGATTCAAATGCTAATCCCATCCAGAAACATCCTCACAGACACATCCATAAATAATGCTTAACCTGGGCACCCTCTGGCCAGTCAGGCTGACACAAAATCACTCATCACAGAAAGAAAGTAAAAACCTGAGGTGGGAGCACCCGGAGTCAAGCAAAAGAAAGAGAACCGGGAAGGGAGGAAGCGCAGCAAGGTGTATCCTGGGTCTGCTGTGGCCCAGGTGAGGAGGAAATCAGTAAGATACTGGAGGAGGGGAGCGTGGTCATACCTCTTATTGAAGTCTACCTCAGCTGCAGTGCTGGGGTGCTTTCTGACTCCCTCCACATTGTGCCTGGACTGCCTCGTAGAGCCTGCAGGGAAAAAGAAGGGGACGGGGGAGGAGAGACTTTTCAGGGATTCATCCTTTCATTTCCTGTGTGCCCTTGTAACCTGTCAACTTGGTAAAGTTAAATTGGTATCATTTTTTAAAATACTGTTTGCTGGACAGAAATCTAATGAGCAATCATTTTAATAAGGATAACTGGATGTGTTAGAAAAGCACAAATTATATTAAAGTGTTTCTTACAATTGTAGTCAATGACTGAACATAGTAAGTGGAGGGCAGGACATAGACCTGGGGCAGTGCTCCATCGCACACGCAGGAGGGAGCCTTCCTGATCAGGGTGCTCCGACCCAGGTAGAAGGGGCAGAACACAGGGTATCCTCCAAGGGTTTGGTGGTCAGAGCAGCAGATCTACGATGTGTTGCCCCACAGCCCCCCACGCCCCCCCCACACCAGTATGAAGTGAAGAAAGAACAAACACCCGATGCCGGTGCCGATCAGGACTGGCTAGCTCACTGGGCAGTAACAGACAGCTCGGCAACAACAACAGAAAATCCCCCTCGGTCATCAGTCAGTCATCGTCCCTTCTCCCACACGTGGAACAAACAAATCGCACCCCCCCCCCGGCGTTCTACCCAGTCACCACATCCCACTGGAAATCCAGTACTTCGGAGCGACTCTCTGAGTCTGCACGTGACTCCTTTCATCTGGAGGACTGTGGGCTCAAGTCCTCCTCCCTTCCCCCCATTTTACAAGATAGCATAACCATTATAACCCCTCCAGAATTGGAAGGGGAAGAATGAGAGACATAATGGCAGCCCCTCATCCATGACAATTCGGAAAATTTTCTGAGCACGTAATTGTGGGGTTTCTACCCGGGAGCAAGGTCTAGTCTCTGAGCCCTGTTTCTACTCTTGGAACTGCTTTCTTACCATTTTTCTTCTAGTCCCTGGACCTACCCTCAAGAGATCTTCCTCTGTCACATCGGAAGCTCGTATTATTGAGTCTCAAGCAATCACAGTCTCTTTTAGTCCAGGCTTGTGAGTTTATTGGGCAGTATTCATTTCTCAGGAGCTGTCTGGCTCCAGAGAACTTGTGAACGGACAACCACACCCATAGTCCCTTTCAAGGCCTATTTCTGTGCTATCTTCTTTGCCTCTCTCTAGATTTAAGAGAGCTTCTGTGGCAAACTTACACTTTTAAGCTAAACTTTCTTCTGAGTCACTTTAACAATTGAGTGGTTTTAACAGTGAGTGTGATGCCTATATGTAACCCTAGGGCAGAGTATTAATCTGCCTTCATAGTCACGAAACTTTGGTCTCTTGATGTTTGAGGTTTAAAAGCATTTCTAGCCTTGCACAAGGCCCTGAATTTCTAGAATCTCTCAATTCTCTTTCATTTTTATTTGCAAACTGGCCAATTCTTTCCTGAGCTCATCTCTTCTTCAAAATACATTGCCAGAGACAGCCAATAGCAGCCAACACACACTAATGTTTTGTTTCCAAACCTCATCTTCCGGAGGCACAAATGGATTAGGTTTATAATCTGCCTATAATCAGGTAATCCCAGACAACAGTCTTACTAAATGTCTTGCTACTTCATAACATGAACTGCCGCTTTAATATCTTTCAATATCAATTCCTACTGCCTGACCATTAATCCAAGGACTCCTATTTTAGGTTTTTGCTGGAACCCTACTTCTAGTACCAATATCTGTATTGTATTAGTTAGTATAAGCTAGGTTATGCTGCCTCTCAGAATCCTAGCATTTACTTCTTGCTCATGCTTTGTGCCCAGGGAGCTCTGTTCTACATGGTCACTCAGGGATGCAGGTTGGTGGAGTCTCCATCACCTTCTGTCTGCCCCACTGTAAAAAGCCACCCCAAAACCTAGAGGCTTGAAAATGATTAATGTCTCATGAGTCTGAAGGTTTGTTTGGGTGATTTTTCTGCAGGATGAGCCTGGGATCACTCATGCAGCCACATTCGGTTGCAAGTTGGCAGAGGGAGGATTTCAGCTGGAAAGTCTGGGCATCTCTCTCACCATGTGGTCTTTCCTCTGTAGGGAGGCTACACCAGACTCCCTCACATGGTTGGCAGGAGGGCAAACCCCAGGAAGCAAGCTTTATCAGGCTTCTTGCCTCGTGTTTGCTGATACTCCATCAGCTGATGGCAGTCACAGCCAAGCTCTGGATCAGTAGAAGGGACCAAGCAAGGGCCTGGAAGCTGGGTGTGCCGCTTCTTGCCTGTATAACAATCTGCCACAACCAGCTAGACCAGGAGTCAGCCAGCTTTTTCTTCAAAAAGTTGCTTCTTTTTCTTCAGTAAGCACTTTAGGCTTTAGAGACAATATGTAAATAAGTGAGCATAGCTATTATCCCCATAAAACTTTATTTACAATTAACAGGCCATGGATTGGATTTGTCCTGCCACTGATCTAGAACATAAAGCCTGTATTCGGCCTCTGCAGCAGGGGAAGAAGACTGGCTCTTTTATGCTTTGGCTCAGAAGTAACACTTGTCAATTCTGTCTTTAGCTCTTTGACCAGAACTTAGTCACGTGGCCATACCTAAACCACAAGGGGGTGAGGAGTATACTCCTGTTCTGTGCCTGGAAGGAGATAGGTATGGGGGGACACTAGAAGTCTCTACCACAGGAGCCATGTTGAGATGATATCCATTCAGATCTTGATTGCATACCAGGTATTTGTTATAAGTACTGAAGAAAATGGGCACAAAACCATTGCCCTCGTGAGTTATACAGAGATCATGATGATTAATATATGAAGAGGGAGAAGCACATTATTCATCTCTGCCCTGGAACTATTAGTTGTTACCTCATCGTTTGTGTACTTGGCTTTTTCACCAGCTAAGCTGAGAGCAGTTTGAGGGTATGACTAGATCTTCTTGGTCCCTGGGGCACCTGGGTGGCTCAGTCGGTTAAGCATCTGACTCTTGATTTCTGCTCAGGTCATGATCTTGGGGTCGTGTGATGATCTCGGGGTCATGAGATCAAGCCCCGCATCAGGCCCCCTACTCAGCGGGGAGTCTGCTCCCCCACCTTGTGTGCTCTCTCTCTCTCTCTCTCTCTCCAAAATAAATAAATAAATCTTTAAAAAGAAGGATCTTCCCCATCCCTAATACAGTGCCTTGCTTTTTGTAGGTGCACTTTAAGTATCAGATAATTGGTTGAATGACTAAATGACCAAACCATCAGAACAAAATAAGGATTAATTTTAAAACTTCTGTGGGAACCTAGGTGCAGGTGCCTAATTTCTCTGGCAGTTAGATACCTAACTCCCTAATTCCTAGAGTTGCCACTGTACAAAATGCTTGGCATTGTGAGCTGTTTCTCTACCTGTGAAAAGAGACGTGAACTAAAAGTCCATGTTTCTTCCATTCTAGTGGTGAGTGAAAGGAACACCCAGCAAAATTATTCTCCAGAGTCCAGATTTTTGACGAGAAGAAGTACCTTGAAGATTTAGGTCCACTTGCTTGTTTCAGAGTTCCTTGGGCAGTTAACAGAAAACATCAGCTTGACCTATCTTTACTATCGTGGAAGGAACTAGTATCCTTCCTCATTTCATAATGCCTAAGGATGACTTTTGAGTTTGAACACAGCAATAAATATTTCCCTTTTTGATCCTCTCCTTCCCTCCTTTGAGGGTTGATAGTTCTCTCCTAAAACCCCGGGACATGCACTGAAGTTACCGTCACTGAGAGAGGGAAATACAGATGGGAAGGGAGCACAGGGCCTTAGAAAGGTTTGTGCCAAATGAATAATCCCACATCTATAAGCCTAGAAAAAAAGCAATTGACTTGGGGCGCCTGGGTGACTCAATCAGTTGAGCATCCCACTCTTGATTTCTGCTCAGGTCATGATCTCGGGGTCGTGGGATGGAGCCCCACGCCAAGCCCCACTGCAGGCTCCACGCCCAGCAGGGAGTCTGTGTCTGTCCCTGTCCCTCTGCCCTTCCCCCTCTCACATCATGCATTCTCTCTCTCAAATCTTTTTTAAAAAAGCATTTGACTTACTTTGTATGTCATACAAAATAATTAATGTGAATGTTTCTGAAATAATACCTGGTTTTTTTTAGATTCATGAGCGGAGCCATTCCAGATTTTGTCCTAATCAAGTTCAGTTTTTTTTTTAAAGGTTTTATTTATATTTCTGAGAGAGAGGGTGAGCACGAGTTGGGTGAGAGGCAGAGAGAGAAGCAGGCTTTCAGCTGAGCAGGGAGCCCGACGTAGGGCTCGATCCCAGGACTCCAGGATCATGACGTGAGCCGAAGGCAGACGCTTAACTGACTGAGCCACCCAGGCGCCCCAAGTTCAGTTTTTACCATAGAACAGATAAGGCAAATTCAGGATGCAGGGTCTTTAGAAACATATTTTTGCAAAACAATCCATTTGGGAAACACGTCCATAGAGAACAGACTCTACTCCTGCCGTCAAACTGACAATCTAGTCATTGGGTCAGGTGTATAAACAGGTGACTGTGCTGCAAACAATACAGATTTGTGACCAGACAGAAATATGGTTAAAGTACTTTAGGGACGTCAGAGTAAGGATCAAGCTGAGGAAAGGAATAAGAAAGCTAGAGAGTACCTTCATGGAGAAAGGTATCCTTAAGGAGTATGTGCAAAGCTACACAGGATCTGGAAAGGACCCGTATGGGGGAGGGGCGCAGGGATGCCAAGTGGCAGACAAGGGCCTAAGCTAAAGCAGTGGCCGTGGGACGGAAGAGAAGGCACTAGGGGAGGGGCCCGCGGAGCGGGAGCATCTGAGGGCCACCCCACTGTGGGAGCTGAGCGGGAGACGTGATGGCCAGCCGCATGGCCCGGGGCGCTGCACACGGTCAGGATTTCTGAAGGAGGCACCCTCATGCACAAAAGAAGCCCCGTGACATTGAAGTCACGTTCCAGTTTGAGCCTGTGATTCCCTCCTGCGGTTCTGTGTACTCTCTCTCCGGTTCCTCCGCATACGGTCAGAATTAGAGTACATTCATTCCCTGTCAGGCAGACACCTAGCTCTGTTCCTTCATCCAGGAATTTTCAGCCTTCTTTTATTTACAGTCCTAACAATAATAAAGGGCCCAGACTTGGACTGAACTGTTACTGCAAGTTATCAAAATCAACATTCCCAAACATAGGAGGTTCTTGCCCCTACTCTCAGGTAGTGCTGGCTGTGAACATGATGTTCTTGGAGTTGTTTTTCAAACAGTTCTGTTCTGGAGGGTTGCTGGAGTGGTGGGGGGTGGGAGGGATTGGGGGGCTGGGTGATAGACATTGGGGAGGGTATGTGCTATGGTGAGCACTGTGAATTGTACAAGACTGTTGAATCACAGATCTGTACTTCTGAAACAAATAATGCAACATATGTTAAGAAAAAAGAAAAAGAAGAAGATAGCAAGGGGGGGAAAATGAAGGGGAGTAAGTCAGAGGGGGAGACGAACCATGAGAGACGATGGACTCTGAAAAACTGAGGGTTCTAGAGGGGAGGGGGGTGGGGGGATGGGTTAGCCTGGTGATGGGTATTAAAGAGGGCACATTCTGCGTGGAGCACTGGGTGTTATGCACAAACAATGAATCATGGAAGACTACATCCAAAACTAATGATGTAATGTATGGTGATTAACATAACAATAAAAAATTATTAAATAAAAAAAAACAGTTCTGTTTTCAAATATTTATCCATCTAAGCAACCTATTTAATGCTAAAAGGACATCTGTACCTGTTGGCCTGGCACCTGGCTTCTGAGATGGAAGTTTTCTGGGGCTTAGTCCACCTTCCCATGGAAGAAAAATCCATTTTGACTCCAAGCAAATGAAGTTATGTGACATTATTGTTACAAGTTACGTGAGGGACTGAGGGGCCTTGAGAGGATTATGGCATGGTAGGTTTTCTGGTACGTTTCTGTGTCCCCGGGATAGAAGGGCATCTTCATGGTAGTAAGTCAACACTCAAGAGTCTGAAGGTTTTTTGCATGTTGCATTTCAAGTCCTGCGTTTCAGGGGATTATTTTCTACAGAGATTCATATGCACACATAAAGCCGGCCCATGGCTGGGCTCCAGCCCACACAGAGCTATTTGCCAATTCCAAAGAAGCAGAGAATGAAGACACTCATGCCCTGTCATCCATCGTTGTTTTTTGCTATGAACCTTACAGGTGGATATTGAAAAATCTGGATTTGATCTTTCTTTTTTGTTTTTTTTTTCAAGTCAGCTGAATAGCCTACACACATAGATATAAAGAAATATAACCAGCAAGTGTTTGTGGTATCGAATCAGAACTTAAGACATTTGAAGGCAACCATTTCAGTAGTGTTTCTTACTTCTTTTTAATCAGATTTTGAATATTCTTCTTGCAGGTTGTGTTCCTGACTGGCTTTGGCTATGTATATGTGGACATTGTCCTCCAGTGTGGCACGGTCTTCATCACTGTGGCCCCAGAAGGAAAAGTGGGACCTAGTTTAACCGCTACCAATAGGTAGGATTAATTATTATCCCAGTGACAGTATGGTAAGCTTTCCCGCTATAAAGTCATAAACCTGCTATTTACTATTCTTTATCATCTCTATATATGCATTACAGCTTTTGGTGAATTATTATGTAATCCATAAGGATATGGTCATTAGCATTAAATCATACCTATAAAAAGTAGCAATATATTATCTTCTTTGGTACCTCTTCCAGTGGTAAGTTTAACAAACTTATTTACAAACTAAGACATGCATCTTAGAATTATATATTAGCATTAGCATGAAATGCAGATTAATACTTCTGTATCCAGTTGACAACCTAGTAATTAGTAATCTGACTTAGCAATTAGAGCCACATCAAAAACAAACTCACCTCTTATGTAGAGTGTTGCCATCAGGTCTTACACTCATGAACCAAAGAGTTAATATGCATAATTTAAAGGAACTCCTATAATCCAGTAGGAATAGTATGAAGCTAGCCCCTCTTTCTAAAAGAAGAGGCACACGCATGACCAGGAAATTCTAAGAAGAGAAAATATAAGTAATCAAAGAAATGCAAATTTAAGTAAGATATTACCAAAGTAACAATGATGTGCCATCATATACAGTTCAAGTGGAAGTGTAAACTGTTGCCATTTTCTGGCAAGCACTTGAGCAACATGTATTTAGAGCTTTAAAATCCCTTTGGCTTGGGGATGCCGGGTAGCTCAGTCAGTTAGGCATCCGACTCTTGATCTCAGCTCAGGTCTTGATCTCAGGGTCGTGAATTTAAGCCCCGCATTTGGCTCCATGCTGGGCTGGCTCCACGCTAGGTGTGGAGCCTACTTAAGAAAAAAAGAAAATCCCTTTGGCTTGGAAACTCCACTTTTGTTTTCTTTTTTAAGATTTTATTTACTTATTCGAGAGAGCGCGTGCGTGCATGAGCCTGGGGGAGGGGCAGAGGCAGAGGGAGAAGCAGACTCCCCGCTGAGCAGGAACCCTGACATGGGCGCTCGATCCCAGGACCCTGAGATCATGACCTGAGCCGAAGGCGGACGCTCAACCGACTGAACCACCCAGGCGCCCCTTGGAAACTCCACTTTTAAGAATTCTCAGGGTTTAAGGGTTAAAGCAGTGGTGAGAGAAGTGGGCTAAGATAGAGGGAGATTTATCATATTGCTACTTAGAGTGGCAAAATATTTAGAGCACAAATGCCCAGCAGTAGGGGAATGGATGATACATAAATGGTATATCCACAGAAAAAAGGTTTACAGGATTTTAGTGGAATAGAAAAATGCATGTGATAAATCTAAGATAAAGCAAACAGAATATAAAATTGAATATACAAATATGACCAGTCCTGTATCATACACACACAAATACCCACACACACACATAAATACTTCTCTGCTCACACATGCTAATACACACATGCACAGAAAACATTCCTAGAATTAAAACTCAAAAGAACCAAATTTTTAATAGATGCAGGGGTTATAAGTGATCGTCTAATAATTTTCTGCCTTTTAATTTTCTACAAGAAGAATTTAGTTTAGCATCAGAAGTTTATTAAAATTTTATTTAAAATGTAAAATAATAATATCAACTTCCATACATTTGTATAAGCCCTTTTCTAAAAAAGTTCCTTGCTTTTCACATATGGTTAAGAAATTATTAATTTCGACCTGCCAAATTATTATTAATTTGAACTTAAAATGTTTCAGACGAGGTTGGGTAGAATGTTTTCTTTGCCCAAGAGTGTTTGTAAAAAATCAACAGCATAACAAAATTGGAGACTTAATATAAAATTACATAACACAAACTTTCAAGCCTATACAACAATTTCATAAATATTTGTCTAGGGCATTAATAGTGCTTTATTAATCATAGTAGATACAAATTATACATTCACTGGTAGAAATAGGAAAGGGACAGATATTTACTAATATTCCCTCAATTCATTTATTCAAATATTTTTCAAGTGCTTACTGGATGCCAGGTGCTATTCTAGGGATGGGGACACAACAGTGACCAAAAAGACCAAAATCCCTTCTTTTGAGAAAATGATCACATTCTCATAGATGAACAGAAGACAGAGAATAAACATAATAAAAAAGGAAAATCTGTGGTATGGTAGAAGGTTGGCTTTCTGCGGGGATAGAGACAGCTGGGTAGAAAGACCAGGAATGCCAGGCCACAGAGAGAGTAATTTTTAAAACCAGTATAGGTAAGCCTCACCGCGAAGCTGACATTTGAGCAAAGGCTCAAAAGCTGCAAGGGGGTTAATAATGTGGCTATCTGGTGGGAAAGCTTTCCCGACAGGGGGCACAGCCGGTTCAAAGGTCTGAGGTAGCGCGCCTGGCACGTTGGAGGAGCAGGGGAGAGGCCAATGTGGGCCAGAGTGGGCGAAAGGGAAAGTCGTAGCATCTGGGGTCAGAGAGGTGAGGGCCAGGAGAGAGGGACTTGTGTAGGGCCTAGCTGTGATTCTGAACGAAGTGGGGAAATCACTGGATCACTTCACTTGAGTGAAGAAGTGACATGATCTGACCTGAATTTTTAGAAAATCGTTGGCTGCCTCATTGAAGTAGACCACAGAGAAGCAAGGGTGGAAGCAGGGAGACTAGTTAAGAGACTGTTACAGTGATTCGCGCTAGAGATGCCAGTGGCCTAGACTGTGGTGGGCTCATTGGAAGCGGGAGGAAATGGTCAGATTCTAGATGTGCTTTCTAAGAAAAAACCAGTGGGATTTCCCTGAGGCACTGGGTAAGAGTTGAAAGTAGAAGTGTCAAGGAGGACTCCCAGATGTGTGCTCTAACAAGGGATGGGATGTGGTTGCCGGTAACTGAGATAGGAGAGACCAGATGTAGCTTGGGGGTGGGGGTCAGATCTGGAGTTCGATGGCGGTCATGACAAGTTGAGACTAGTGAGTATGTGGGGAGGCGTTTAGACAGCGGAGGCTGCAGTCGGGTAGCTCTGAGCTGACGATGCGACTGGGAGTCCTCAGCACAGGGACGACGTAGGAGGCCATGGGGCTGGATGAGGTCTGCAGGGGCTGAGGCTTGGGCGCCTGAGTCTGCGGGGGTCAGGGAGACGGGGAGGAGGTCACACGGCGACTTTGGCTGGGGGACCACGAGTAGGAGAGCCAGGAGAAGACAGGCAGAGGGAATGTTTCCAGACAGGAGGAGTTAGCGCCAAGGTGAAATACCTCGGTAGGTCAAGTGAGCCACAGAGCAAAGGGCCGTCAGTGAAAGGCTGAGTGACGAGGAAGTCACTTGGTGAGAGTGGCTGTGGTGGACCGTGGGGACAGAAGGCTGCTTGGAGCAAGGGGAAGAGGGAATGGAAGGCCGCCAGCAGACAGTGCGTGTAGAAGTTTTTACGGGGGGTGGGCAGAAAACTGAGGAAGAGCCAGAGGGCTACTAGCCCCACGCCTCAGCCCCCGGGCCTATAAGAAATCCAGCGGTAGGCCGTTAGTCATGAAGAAAAAAAACGAGGTTGGAGGAGAGGGAGGCTGGAGTGATGCCCCGGAGCAGGGCAGCGCTGGAAGATTTCGGGCACCATGGAGGGCTTGGCCCGAGGCAGGAGCACAGCAGGTCAGCTCTGGAAATGGTGGGGGAGTAGAGCCCACGGCCGAGATGATCGTGATAGAGAATTAGTGCACAAACACTAGAACTTTGGAGTAAAACTCTGGTGTTGAGAAGGGAAGCACATACAGAACATGACAAGAACTTGTAGTAGTCCCACGGGGAACATTTCCCAGGGCTCCTGTGGGAATGTGACCGGTTCTGTCCAGACACCATGAACTGAAAGTTGACTTCTTATTTGTTTCTTACGAGAATCTGATGGAATATCAGGAGGTGTGTAATAAGGCACTGTTGAGGGCAGGGGAAGGAAGAAGTGAAGGGAGGGAGGAAGGAAGGAAAAAGGTGGGAGGGAGGGAAGGAAGGAGAGAAGAAAAGGAAAGAAAGAAAAAGAAGAGCAGGGGGAGACTGACGTTCTTCTCCCTTTCGCCTCCAGAACTCTGGAGAAGATTGTGACACTGAAAGCATTCATCACTCAGTTGAGCCTGGTGGTGTTCGATGACCTCACCCACCACAAAGTATCGTCTGAGCTCCTGAGACTCACACTGGACAGTGTTTTTCTGCACGTGGCCCCCATGGATGGTGGCCTGCCCGGGGAAGAGGCTGCTGCAGCCCCCCTCCAGCTTCACTGTGTGGAGGTCTACTGTGGGGACCTGCAGGTGGACAACCAGCTGTACAACAAGTCCAATTTCCACTTTGCCGTCCTGGTCTGCCAGGGAGAAAAAACAGAACCTGGGCAGTGTTCCAAAATGCAGAGCCTCCTTGTATCCGGCAGAGATCTGGAGGAATACAAGGAGAACTGTTTTATCAAACTCTGCCTCACCCTAACCGAGGGCAGGAGCAGCTTCTTCGAGGATATTAACGAGCTCCGTTTTGAATTGAAACCCGCCCGGTTATACGTGGAAGATACGTTCGTTTACTACATCAAAACGCTGTTCGAGACCTACCTTCCCGACGGCTGCCTGGCCGCCCACCCCGCCAGAGCCGCGGGGGGCCCGCAGGGGTTGCCCGTGCAGGTCAGCCAGCACGCCAGGGCCCTGGTGCATCCCGTAAAGTTGCGGAAACTGGTGATCCAGCCAGTGAGTCTCCTCGTCAGCATCCACGCCTCCCTCAAGCTGTACATAGCGTCCGACCACACGCCACTGTCCTTCTCGGTGTTTGAACGCGGCCCCATCTTCACCACAGCCAGGCAGCTGGTCCATGCCCTGGCGATGCACTATGCCGCGGGCGCGCTCTTCAGAGCAGGTGAGTCCACACGCTGAGGGTCCGGGGTGGGCTAGAGCCTGGGCCAGAAGGAACTGCTTCAGGGGGTGCTCATCAACCTCTAGACCTAGGGGAGCAATGTGGCGGGAGGGGAGGAGCGTGGGCTTTGCAGTTAGCACTGGATTGACATCCGCACTCTGCCACTGCGGGTAAGTCATTGAACCCCCCCCCCACCGAGTCTCCATTTCCTCGTCAATAAAATGGGTTTTAAGATCTCTGAGAGGATCAGATAAAAGCGCCTGGCTCTCAATAAACACTCAAGCAAATAGGAGCTTTGATATTTGCTGTTATGTACCTTAGAATGTTAATTCCATGTAGCGGACGCCTTCTTGAAGCTCTCTGCAGGTACAAGGCTCGGTGTTAGCATGAAGTGCAGTCAGGCCTCAGCCCTGGGGCCTAAAAGAAATCCAGTGGTAGCTTGTTAGCTTCCTTCATTACAGTCCATGAATAGCTGTAGGTGAGAAAGTCAGAGGATTTGTGTGCTCGTAAGATGCATAAAGAGCCTTGTACCTATCCAGTGTGGCCCAGCCTGTCTAGACAGCAAAAAGAGAGTGGTTGGAGTCTCAGCTTCTCCAGAGACCTGAGATGGTCTGCAGGGGGTGGTTTGAATATGTGTACAGCGGGTCGGATGGTGAGTACTGGGCTAATGGTGGAGTGGAGTGTAGGGGACAGAGTGGTCTCAGAATATTCTATGGTAACGGGCATCGAAACACACGTTCCTCGCCTAAATTCACTCCAACACGGTTTCAGTGTGATTATCCAGCCCCTTATGTGCCCATGAATTCAAGCAACAAACACCAACCAGAGTTGGTCTCATGGGTTCTTTCTAGCAAAGAACGTGACAGTCTTCGTTTCCGAGAGTAACACAGGAAAGAACGTGTATACGGTTGTAGTTGGTGAAAGCATTCCCATACAAGCTGAATTCAAGCAACAAACACCAACCAGAGTTGGTCTTGCGGGTTCTTTCTAGCAAAGAACGTGACAGTCTTCGTTTCCGAGAGTAACACAGGAAAGAACATGTATACGGTTGTACTTGTGAAAGCATTCCCATACAAGCTAACATTGTAGCAGTAAATGACCCCTGTTGTTTCCAAACTGGTGAGATTACATTTTCTCCATAATGAAATTCATAGAGTTAATAAGGTTACCCAGAAGTCCTAACTGAAAATGACAAGATCAGGGGAGGGCCCTGCTGAGACTATTATTTTGATAGCTTGCACAACAATGAAGAAAATATTTCTCTCTTGCTAAGAAATCGTTTAAAAATAAGCAGTTAACATTTCAATTTTAATAGATGGGTCTATTTATAAACAATTCCAGAAACTTAACCTTTCAGGCAGTTTTTGCTTTTAACATGAGAAGCAGGCACATAAGTTCCTGGGCTCTGATCTGGGGCCTGGAAAGGACTAAGCCTCCCACAAGGCCACCACATAATGCTGAGGTGTGGGGGCCATCCATGTAGGTAATGAGCTGGCAGAGAAACTCCCAACTGTGGCACCAAGGAGCCATGTCCCTGCAGCCTGTGTGCTAAAAACGCTCTCTCTCTGTTTTGTTTTTGTTCTTAATGAGCTTTCACAAGAACATTGTGTTTGGATTTTTTGTAATCCACCTAAAAATCCTCTAAGCTGTTGTCCCAACCTCATTATATGCTGGGACAAGAAATTCTAATACAGAGGGCCGTTTTTAGAGCCTGTTGGGAATTCTGTCACTAAAAGCCTACAGACAAAATGGGAAGATGGTAGGAGGTTATGGACGCCCCAGTAGAAGAGCATTCAAGAGAACGTACTAGCGTTCTTGTAGAGAAAGGGGGAGGGTTGGCCTGGGGATGAGCAAGTTGCATCTGTATTGCACGTGGGGCAGGATTCACCCATTGAACTTGACTAGAAGGTTCCTGCCCGGGATGGTCGAAATACCCTGACCTCATTTCTAGGGAAGTTTGTGGATTCACCTTGAAAAGGTTTTAAAAATAAACAGTAATTAGAAATGAGTAGCCTTATTCGAAGGAAAGCATGTGGGCTTCTGATTTCCTTGGGCCCCTCTACACCCAAGTCTCAATATGATGGGAAGTCAGACAGACCCTCTTTCTCAACAAAATTTCCAAACAAATAAGCAAAAGATATATTTGCTTTTGGAGGAAAATAAAGAAAGAGTGTCCTCAGATACTTACTGCCCTTCCCTGGCTAGCTCAAATGCCACTGAGAAATAGCTCGGGTCCACACATAGCCCTCCCGTCAGGCAGTGCTCCTGATCCAGGAGACCGCATCCGCCTTCCAGTGGCTGGGGGGTGGCCAGACAGTGAGGCTGGGCGGTGTCCCTTCATGCTGGGCCCTGCTACACTAGTCTGTGTAGATGGTCTTTGCTCGGCAATAGCTTACTCTCCTTTCCTTATTTGTGTGTGAAATCGGTGGAGAGAAGGAGAATTAAGATGTTTCTGGACCAATTTGCTGCCTGCAGGTAGAGCCTTATAACTCTTCCAGGCCAAAGGGAATCTGCTGTTTCTTTACCTACAGAGAGAGCCCTCCAAGGAACCATATTCCACAGCCTTCCGTGATACCCTGCCTCCTCACTGCAGCCTGGGCTCACAGAGGGTGGGTGGGCTGGGTGAGAGACCCAGCCCCCACCTCTAAGCAGCGGGAGATTGTGAACAGTTGAGCCACACTTGCCCCCTCATCCTGCCTGGAAGACGTAGAAGTGGAGACGGGGTACCACCATGGCAGATTCGCCTCAGTCCCCTCTGCCTGCTATCCCTGACCCCAGGGGGAGGCTCAGTCATTAGCCCCTCTGCATCTATGTAAATTAGGGAGGTAATAGTACTTCACTTGGACGGTTGCTGGGCACATTAAATAAGCTGAATGTCTTGTACCCAGAAGCTGGCCCTTTATAGTCCTTATCTCTGGCAGTGACTCCCTAGTGTTACCCTCGTGCTGTTCCAGACAAGAGGAGTGGGCTCCAAATTTAAGACTGTCCCTCTCTCTATGGGGCTGGGCCTACAGGGCTCTGCCTTGCTTCTTGTAGCCACATCTTCCTGAGCCTCTGGGATCAGTGACTTGACTGAGAGTCTGCCCCAGGCTTGTCTAACAAGAATCTGCTGCTGAGGCAGGATTGGCTCCCCCATGAGCCCTGGCCCCACAGCCGCCCCATGAGAGCGCTCTCAGCCCCAGGCTGGGGGCGGTCCGTGGTTCCCGGAGGAAGTAGCCGGTCTGGAACCCTGCGCTTAGCCCTTGGCCTTGCCTGCACCTCCAGCGCCCCACAACCCAGGCGAGCACGCCGAGCCCCTCCCCAGGGAGGAAGGTGAAGGGAAGCCACTGCTAGAGTTCACACCACAGCCACATTCCCACGAGGCAGCAGACACCACAATCAGGCCCCTGAGCGGGCCAGCCCCTGGCAAGTCGTCGTCCACCCCCCCCGCCCCCCCACCCCACTCGAATGGGAAACCAGATCCAAAGCTCCCCTCCCGGGACACTGGAAGGGAACACTCCCCTCTCGCTAACCTAATCAGTATGTCCGTGTCACCGATGTTTACACAACTGAAGCTGGGGTTGAAGGGGAGACGTTTGTCTGGCTCCAGCTCTGTTCCAAAGGGAAGCACTCAGCTTGGTAGGATTGGGAAAGATTAAAAATAACTCCTCCATCCTTGTCAGAACTTTGCATCTCCTTTGCGACACCCCATTTAGCATCTGGCCTCCTCCTCCCCCCCGCCCCCCGCCCCTGTGCCTCCGCTGCCCTGAGGTGGTTTTAAAGATAACTTCCCAGCCTGCAAACACACCTGCACCCTAAGAGACCGCCTTTCCTTGGGGTGGGGGCGGCAGGGAGTGTGTGTCGCCTTGCACACAGGTCCCTTTTAGCAGGAATACGGGAGGCTCGGGCAAGAAAATCAGAGTAAAGCTGTTTGCGAGGCTGCCAAAAGGATCACTTTGATTTATAAAGTATGAAAGTTTGCCATTTATGAATTCACAGTGAATGAGTTATTTCCCATATTTTGCTCCAGAGGAGCTTATTACATTCTCAATTCCAGTGTGAAAAATGAACTGCAGGGAAAATGGGTCACTTTTCCCAAATGTTGAAAGTGCTGTATTTAAGGTTTCAGTAACCCCTTCCCTTTGGTCCCTCACAGGCTGGGTGGTTGGATCTCTGGAAATCCTCGGCAGCCCCGCGAGTTTGGTGCGAAGCATCGGGAACGGAATCGCCGACTTCTTTAGGCTTCCATACGAGGGGCTGACCAGAGGCCCCGGAGCCTTTGTGAGTGGAGTTTCCAGAGGGACAACATCCTTCGTAAAGCACATTTCCAAAGGTAGCTGTTTTGGTTCCTTTCCATAATGCCTCCTTTTCATTCCTTCCCTTATTTTTTATTTTTTAAAGAACACGTTGAAGTTTTCAGTGCGTGAAGTGTGCCTCTACTTTTGTTGGGCCTGGTAGTTGCAGTGAAATGTTGGATTTGTAACAGAGCTCCCATAGAATGTCTTATGTTTTAAACAGATCACTATTTGCCTGCAGTGTGTGAAAATGTTTCAGAAACTTCAGAATTTTAAACCTCCCATTGGGAAAACAAAGATTGGCTCAACTGTTATTCCATGTGATAAATACAGAAATATTAAAGGTGTTCGGGACTTCTGCTAACCATCAGAAACCCTACACTGTGTTGCCTCATCATTTTTTTTTTTTTAATGTAGATACAGTTGTCATAACTTCTGGAAGGATGTGGATACGTTTTGACGTGGAAGCAGCTTTGGAGGTAGAACAGCCAGCTCTCGGCTAGCAGGCCACGGCAACAGTGCCATCTTGTGGCCCAGGCGGTCCGTCAGGCACAGAAGCCACACTGCTGCCCACATGAAGGGGCATGTTTTCGTTTTATCTGTGTGTGTTTGACGATATTTTGGTCAGGTTGGCAGTGACTCGGGAACTAACAAGGGCCATCTGAGTCCCCTTTTCTTCTCAGCAGGAGGCAGGGAAAACAGGGCAAAGGGCTTCTCCCCCATAAAAGGCTTTTTAATGTCAACAGCGCTGCAACTCTGTGATGAGTGGGCAGGTTATAGAAGTCTCTGGAAGGCTCAAAAGAAGAGGAGCTTGAAATATGAGCACCCATCCTTTGTAGAGGGGGGCTGGCAGGAGAGCGCAAGAGCATAAGCCGAGTTGTGTGGACAGCACAGGCTCACTCCCGCAGGCCCCAGCCATCCGGGAGGCCTGTGAGCTGAGAGCCGAAGGAACTCATGGATGAGTCACTGGTGGATTTCTCACTCCTGACACTTGAATCTTTGTGGTTCTGTTGTTTTTATTTTCAAATAAGACACCCAACACCTGCTAAGTTGAACCCCGTGGTAATTTTAGTATAGTGACTCACTGAATGTTTTTTTACACTTGTTCTCTCCTTCTCTTAGCAAAAATCTGTTTTGTTTTTTGGTGCCTGTGGGTATGCATGGACTTTTTCTTTTTAGATTGCTGGTAAAGATGCAGCTGCAAAAATCTTCTGTGTCTTCTTGGAACTAGGTGTCCACTAACGGAGGAGTTCATTCGTCAGTTTCAGGATCTGTCCATTGGTGTCTTTCAGTCTTGCCTCACTGAGATCTCTGCAGACTTGCTAGAGAGGTTGGGGACTGTTTTGAGCAAGATGCTGAGATAGCCTTTCTTAGGAAAACCAGACAAAATCATGGCTTTCATATGATTTATTCCCTCACTTTCTTCAGCTCACATCCTGAGAATCAAAACTGCACGTCTTGGGGCACCTGGGTGGCTCAGACATTAGGCGTCTGCCTTCAGCTCGGGTCGTGATCCCGGGGTCCTGGGATCGAGCCCCGCATCGGGCTCCCTGCTCAGCGGGAAGCCTGCTTCTCCCTCTTCCACTCCCCCTGCTTGTGTTCCCTCTCTCACTGTGTCTGTGTCAAATAAATAAATAAAATCTTCAAAAAAAAAAAAAAAAAAAAAACCACGTCTTGACTGTGGCCCGATCATTAGTTCCTCAGAATGTCAAATGATAAAGTTTAGTGTCGCCCTTGGCTCTAAGGAGGGAATACATTTTATTCCTAAGTAGAACTGTTTCTTTACAGTCTGTCTCAGATTCAGCAACATAACCTTAACCTTTAAAATCAGAGCAAAGTTTAACCTTCAACACTGGGCCTCAAGGAGGACTTCAGAACTGTGCTGGCCACGCCTTGATGATCCCACGATAGTGGATGGTAGTTTCATCTGAAACTCTGGGCATTTTTCTGGCAACAGAGATTCTTGTCCTACCCTCTTTTGAGCTGTGCCATCACCCTTACAAGCCAAGTGTTAATCTTCACCTCGTTTTTTTAAAGATTTAAGTTTTAGTAACCTCTACACCCAACCTGGGGCTCAAACTCACAACCCCAAGATCAAGAGCCACATGCTCCACCGACTGCACCATCCAGGCGCCCCTTCACCTCATTTCCTTAAGGCTGTTGCTTCAAGCTGCCCAGAGGAAGCCCCCATCACTTACCACCTGGGCATGTCCAGAAGGCACAGATGTGCTTCCACTGCCCCCCCCCCGGGGACCACTCCTGGGGGCTCCACCGGATAGCTGACCAGAAGGCCAACCCATGTGCTCTTGTGCCCTCAGGTACCCTCACCTCCATCACCAACCTGGCCACAAGCCTGGCGCGGAACATGGACCGCCTCTCGCTAGACGAGGAGCACTACAACCGGCAGGAGGAGTGGCGGCGGCAGCTCCCCGAGAGCCTGGGCGAGGGGCTCCGGCAGGGCCTGTCCCGGCTGGGCATCAGCCTGCTCGGTAAGGGGTTGCGGGGGACCCGCGCTGGATGGGTTGGTTGGGGGGGTTGTGAAGTTTACATCCTTTCTGCAGACAAGGCTGAGGCTCAGGGGGGCCAGTGAGGCACTCACTCTGCTTCCCACCCTGCACCCGTGAGGCGCTGGCACGGGGCCTCGCTCCCAGAGCCCTTGCACAGCTGTGAGGGGCCATCCCAGGCCCTGCCCGGTGGGGGGCCCACCTGCACAAATGCCCACGCTCCGCCCTCCCTTGCTTCCGATATAAACCCCATCTGCCCTCAGGGTGGCTCCCCGAAAGAGCGTCGTGCCAACAGAGGCGCCCTGCGCTTGGGGATGTCGACACAAGGACGGCAGCCTAGGCCGTTCACTGGTGAAAGTGAGTAACGGGCCGGCCTTCTGAGGCACCGTCTCCTGCCCGACCAAATACTGCGGACACTGGCCTTTGTTTGAGAAGTGCTTGAGCAACGTGCAAATGTCATGTAAACTTTCAGTGAGGAGCCCACTTTCGCCTTTTATTTTTCCAAGAGTGCCGGCTCAGCCTGACTCAGAGTAATTACCGTTTGTCAAGCAGCCAGATGGTATAGTCAGAAGGGAAGATTGCTATGGATATTTCCAAATACAAAAATGTTCGAAAAATAAGTTGCTTTGGAAAACTCTATAAAAAGGAAGCTTCAGAGCTGAGATTTTGCAGAGCAGGATTTTCAAGGGTATCTTTTGTTTATTTGTTTGCAAAAGAATTTAAAACTGTATTGCTTGGCAGCCTGCCTGCCACGCATCGGAAGGAGTGTGCATCTCCCGGAGATCAAAGTGCCCCGAAGCAGGGAGAGCAGAGGTCAGAAAAGATGAGCTTGAAAGGATTTGTCCTCTCTCCAGTGTGCAGTTCTAGCCACAGCCCTCAACTCGCAGCACAGCCAGCTGAGGCTCTGGGAGGAAGCAGTAAGATGTTACCAGCTCAGGTTAAGTTACTAGAGATTGTTTAAGTCATAACATTCTGTGATGATGCCTGGAAACTGGGAGCTTATGATGTGGGATGGAACTGCGGGGTAAAGGAGGGCTTCAGAAGGCCAGGGGAAGGCGTGGGAGTGGACCACATTCCAGAGGAGCCAGCAGACCCAGGCTAGGGTGTCCAGGTCCTTTTTTTATGCCCTCAGGTGTGTTCTTACCTTCTCTAAACCTGGGTTTCTCCTTTGTAAATTGGGGCTGGTAATAACATTACTAGAGGTAATAATAGTGGTCCGTCATGGGCCAGGCATAGGGTCCATTGTTTGGTAAACAGCACCGCTCATGCTGTGCCCTCTACTCTGGGCAGAAGAGCTTCCGTCCCTCCATGCAAGCTCCTTTCGGAGTTGACAGGTGCTCAGCAGAGGAGACCTGAGCTGACTGGCCTGTGGCTACGTCCATTCCAACCAGTCTGTTCTCTTCCCACCCAGAGACGCCCTCACCCAGCACCCGGTCGCCACTGTATAAAATTGTGCCTGAGGGTAGAAATCCGTTACAGGAGGAGCCATGATCCTCCCTTTGTGGTGTCACACTTTTTAATATGGCGCCTATTGTTGACCAGGCTAGAAAGTCCTAAAACTTTGATCTCTGCTGCAGTCACGCCTCATACACCCTCATCCATGCAAGGGAATCTTTTAGTCTGTCTGTAAAACCTCAGTGGGTGCGCAGTCTTTCTGCCATTCTTGTCATTTCCCAAAACTCAGGAGTTCTGTGGATGACATAAACCCCTCCTGGGTGTGCAGTGACCTCACCTGCAACCTCTGGCCTGACCCAGGGCCCCCAGGAGCGCCGCCTCCAGCAGCACGCCCTGAGCTGTGTGCCCATTTTTGTGCTCCTCAGACGGGTTAGCTCCCGGTGGGCATCTCAGAGCTGGCTCAAACCAGCTTCCTTCCCTCTCGGAACGCTCTGTGTCCCACTTAATCCCTGGCCCACCTCAAAATGTCCCGTCCTGGAACTACTTGATGTGTGGCAGGAAGACGAGAGGAGGAGCAGGGCCAATCGAGTCCCCTCACCTGGGAAAGCATAGATTTATCACCATTTAATTCATCCCCAGAAACAGTGTTTAAAACTGCTAAATGCAATTAAGTGTCTAATTGACGTTAGTGCTATTATCCTATTGTTTGAAACCCACGCTCAATGAAATCAAAATATTCCTTCCTCAGTTTCTTCCTCTATGAGAAACACTAACAACCCAGTTAGTAAAAATGTATTTAAAGAACACTTGAGTGTTGGCAGAGCGTTTTCACGTGTGTCACCTTATTTGCTCTACGAACCCAGGCATGGATGTGAGGGGAAGTGACTTGCCCAGGTCAGACCTCCACCAGGACAAGAGCCTGGGCTTTTCCTCTCCTGTCACCCACCCTGCAGGGCTCCCAGCCTGGAAACAATCAGGCTGTGGGGAGACTGAACAATTCAAAGTTCCAGGGTAGGAAAAACACATTTCCCCCAAATGTTTATGGGTCTGGTGGGCCTTCTTGCCTCTGTTTTGCCCTCGTGGGGACACTGTGGAGTGTTAGGAGGTACTCGAAAAATCAAAGGGAGTCTTTAGCTGCCATGCCCAGCCACATCGCCCCAAGTCAGCAAGGAAGTGTCGGCTGGCCGAGAGATGCTGCCAAGGCTCTTGGATGAGCCTCCCCCACAGTTTTGAGCAAACAGTGGCTTTGGGGAACATTCTGTTTAGCCTGCAGACTTGGTAGTAAGGTTTTGCCACATTTACCAGATCCATTCCCCAGACACCCCCTTTCCTCCTGCACCCTGGAGTCTGTGCTGAGCGAGGATGGGAGCTCCGTGCCACTGTCATACTCCATGTTCCCTCCTAGACATGACTTCTCTGTCGTGAATACCACGGGCAGGATGTCCGAGCTCGCCTCTCTGATCCCCTTCTTTTCGGGCCACTGCCTGAAGTGTGAAGCAGTGCTAGATTCCCCAGCAGCAGCCACACCCTCCGTCTCCACGGCCACTCTTGGTAATGCCATGTGGACTCCCAACAAATTGGGCCTCTACCAGGTGAATCAGGACGTTTTCCCTGGAGTGAGGGAGGGAGCAAGTGAGCCATGCACCGCAGACTGGCTGCAGCTAGTGGGGGGTTTAGGAATAACAGAAATGCTTCCTTCTCAGTGAATTAATCTATTCTGGTCAAAAAAGGCTAGCCTCAAGCTGGGATACTTAATATACTCTGTGGGTAGGTCTCACTTGCCTCTGAAGTGGTGAGCTGTAGTGTCCCGGCTTGGGCCTGTGCCTCCGCTGTCGTGATTTAAAAAAAAAAAAAAGTCCAAAATAAAATTACAGTGTGTGGTGAGGGCAGCACCAAAGTAGCTACAGAGGAACTTTCATAGGTCGGTAAGCCAGTGTTTTCTGCCCAAGGCTGGGGAGCTAGTCACGGAAGAGGTAAGGGAGGGCCCTTCGGGTTCCCTTGCCCAACAAAGAAAGCCCTCCTCCTCCAACTAGAGGGGAGTGAGGGAAACACCCCCCAATTTCTGCCTCACCCAGCACACGCTGAGTCCACGGAAACTCCCCTCCCTCCAAGCGCGCTCCCTTCCTCTCTCCCTTCATCACATCACAGCCGTCTCCATGTGGCCGCCCACCCCGTGGGCCGGATGCCAAGAGACAAGTTTGGGGATCAGTTCCCACCACTTAGAGCCTCAGAGCAGAGCTCGAGTAGATGACAGTAAATAATTTACCGGTTGTGGGATTTAGCTGGATTAGACTTACTAAGAGAGCCTTCTGAAGCCCTACGAGAAGCTGCCTCTCTCCAGGCACGGCTGCTAGTCTCACGGCCTCTCTGGTCTCCAGCTCGCACCTGGTGACCAGTGAGGTGTTGGTGTGTGTGACAGGCTTTCCCCCTGAGGGGTCTGGTGCTGGGCGAAGGCATGCGATCTGATAGCTCTTCTCTACCTCTCAGAATCTAACACCTTGTCATGAGGCTCAGATTTTCCACTCTCTGGGCTGCCCAAATAGTTTATCTAGCAAAGCTGCAGTAACTGAGCCTTCAGCGTGGCCGGTGGCTAGAGAGAGTAGAAGATCAAAGGGGAGTTTCACTGTGATACCTGTTTGCGCTTAGGTAGCAGTTAGAAGTTAGAACCTGGTGTGGGTACTCATGGTTATCAAGGCTCCATGTTCCTTGTACGGGGTAGGCCTGGCACATTAAAGGGAAGTGGGAGATTCTCAGTGAAGTAACCACCTGCCCCCCCAACTCAGTTTTAATAGTCTTAATGGAAATCTGCACTTGAGAAAAGGCCTTTCTTAAATAATTTAATCTATTGGTGAATTTGTCATTATTTACCTCGGTTTTCCTACGAACTTAAGCATGGAGACCTTTCAAAGAAATCAGATAATGACGTCACAAAAGCTGTGTTCTCTGATTCGAAGTTGTTCACTTTGAACTCTGCCGTGAGATGATTCGAAGAGAAGACCCCCCGGTTCTTGCCTGCGCTGTGCGGCCACCACCCCCATTACACTTCCCAGCTGCTCTGCCTCCTGACCTCATGGACGGACAGCAGAGCATCAGAGTCCTCCGACTCAGAACAGGAGGCGAGCCCCCCAGCCCGAGTGCCAGAAAGGGGTGTGTTGAGGGCCCTGAAGCAGTGATCCCTCAGCCCTCCACAGCCAGGGCGGCTGGGGCCAGCTTCCTCTGCCTCCCCAGTCAGTCCTTTAGAACCTTTGGGAAGCGTTGGTCTAGGCTGAGAAACAGACCTGTCGCCTCAGGTCATTCTTAATCTACCAATACATAAATTTAAATGGCTCTGTCCAAATTCTGAGGAATGGAATCTATGAAGAACATTCCCTTTACAACTGACCTGAAGGAACCGGCCTTGGTTTTACTGGCTTTTGTTCAGAGGAATATTACTTGAAATTAGCAGGTCATTAACGGAGACCTGGAAATCTCCATTTACCCAAGGGACTTTGAATTAGTGGCATTTGGCATAATGGGATTTGACATGTACTAAAATTTCTACCAGGGGGACTGTGCATTTTCCATTAATCCTAGCAGGTTTGACTTGAAAACAGAAAATTCTGTCAAGAACTGTAATGAAATTTTTACCTCGTACTGCGCTAGAGAACCTTCCACTCCATCACTGAAAAAAAAAAAATTGGGACTGGCAAGGCCTTTACTAGATATCCTCACAGGCCCCTCGGAGTAAGGGGAGCAAGGAGCAGGGCCCCACAGGAGGCTGAGGGACTCCCCCGCCAGCTTGGTACCTGACCCAGCTGCCCTCCGGGAAAACCGTGAGAGCAGAGTAGTGAGAGCAGAGTTTTGTAGCTGTTCTAAAAGTGAAGAGTAAGTGGCCAAACCTCAATTGAAATGCGAAGGAAGGAAGTGTTTCTAAGACTGGCAAAAGAAGAGCCTGTCTTATAAACAGGATCAGTGAATAGCTTGGTGGTGAAGAGCTGGGCTGGGACTCTGCCTCTCTAGACTCAAATCCTGGCTCAAGCACAAGACAGCTGTGTGACCTTGGGGAAAAACTCCTTAACCTCTCTGTGCTCAGCGGCCTTATCTAGGAGCTGAGGATAAAAACCATGTCTGACTCCTAGGATTATGAGGATTAATGGTATCATAGAAGTAACACTCTAGATAGAGTCCCCAGCACATAGTAAGCACTCAAAACAGATTAGCTGTTATAAAAATAATTGCAGTATCAACAGTTACTCTTATACGTTAATATATTAAGATTATTAAAGAATTGCTCCTATCATTATTAAAAGGGAGAACAGGGAAAAGGGATGGCATGGCCTCTTCCAGTTTCTTCATGCTCCTAATTCGGTGAAAATTGATTAGGCTGAGCAAGCTTGCCCCCTCCTGAGCAATTGTTAGCTCTCTTCCCTAAACCGTGTTGCCTGGTTTCTGGACAAAGGCATGTGAGTGTCACTTTGGAATAGTCTGACATATTTATTAAATTCTGAACTGAACTTCACAGATCCTCACTGTGATGGACCAAACCCAGTCTGAACATTGTGTTTTGATGAAGATCATAAATGTCTTAGTGCCCAGTGAACTTAGATAATTGTAAATAAAGGTAAAGAACTTTATAATGAGGGTAGGTTTTCATTTTCAATCGAAATAAAACTGTTCTGGATTGAAAGTTTTCACTTTCCCAGGATTTTAAGCCTCAGGCCTCACGAGGGGCTTTTGCTGTTTTTCAGGTGCAATTGCTGGCATAGTCGATCAGCCCATGCAAAACTTCCAGAGAACATCAGAGGCTCATGCTTCAGCAGGACACAAGGCGAAGGGTGTCATCTCAGGTGTGGGGAAAGGAATCATGGGGGTGTTCACAAAGCCCATCGGAGGAGCCGCTGAGCTCGTGTCACAGACTGGCTACGGTAAGTCTCGGGGCACCTGTCAGGCCAGCTCAGACATCACCGACTAACTTGTGTTACTATACCAAGGTCTCCGAGATAATCTAGGCCTTCACGTGGCAAAGCAGTGAAAAATAAAATGGACAAATCTATAAAAAGATAAATTGCTTGCTTTCTCACCTCCTTATGCTTATTTATGGAAAGAGTGGATTCGTACTACTAATAATTATAATTATAGACCCAAGAAATTAGCAATTTCATTAGCTTTATCTCACAGAATCTTTTTGCAGTTCATCTAATAAAATAGACTTTAATTAAAGATTGCTTCTCGGCCTTTTGCCTAAGATCAAGTGTAAAATAGACTTTAATGAGAAGTAACCAGTTAGAGAAAATTGAGGGCAATATGTAGAAAATACTGAAGCAGAGAACAGGATTACTGCTTTGTCTGGTGACCAGTTGGAAAGGAGAAATAGGTTAGAAGTCAGGAAGATGTCTATGACGTGTGTGTATTTAGAGAATGAGAAAGAGGAGCGTGCACGCCGACGCCCACAGAGCCTCGCGTTTGCAGACTCGGTGCTTGTTGCCCCTGAGCCGAGTTCCTGGCCACCGGCAGCAAAGGCCCATGATCTACAACTGAGACCCCTTCCCCAAGCAGACAGCTGGCCCGGTGGCACCCCTGGCACTGGACGGTGGCGTGCTGGGGCCTCTCCCGCACTCGCGCGTGCCCAGGGGGTACCGGGGGCGTATGAAAGCAAGCACCTCCTCCCATGCTTCTTTTCCGCATTCTTGGCAGAGCACACTAAAGTGACTTCATAGGCCGGTGACTGGGATTGTTACCTTTTTACCTAAAACCGGCGTCCTCGCTTTGGTCAGGAAGCGGGCTGCCTAGCTACCATCACAGGCTATGGGCGGGCTCCCGCCTTTGTCAGACAGGCGAGCAGTCTGCATCTGGCCCTAAAGTCTGAGGGGTCCGTCTCACCGCAGGCATCTCGCCCCTCAGGAGATCTGACAAGAGGCGGCCAGATCAGGGCATAAAAACTGTGTCTGCAAGGGAGAGAGTGGGGGACGAATGCCCACACTCAGGCAGCCATCCGGAGGGTTCCTTTAAGAGACCACACAGACGCAAACATGTGTTCCTCTTCGCTTTCCCCCCTCGCCGCCTCCCTCCCCATTTCTCTCCCGCTCTCCTTCTGTGAATGACGTTTTCCCTCACAGGGAAGCGGACAAACAGAACCACTGCCACCCGTCAGCGGGCCCAGGCCAACTCCCCATCAAAGGCGTACGCACCCGTAAAAACAGTATTCCTGTTGCTGTAGACTCAGTGGGGTGAAGTCCACTCAGACATACTTCATGCATCGAGGCCTTTGGTGTTAAGAATGCCATTGTCCTCACCACGCCCTTCCCAAGGCTGAGGATCTCTCCCTCATGGAGGAGCATCTCAGAACAGAGCTTCACATGGCCGTGTTGCTTTCCATCATTCTTGTAAAACTTTTATTACTGCACTGAAGGTTTTACAAACCACTAACTCTTAGTCTAATGACTGTGCCTCGTTCATAAACATTTACGAGCCCTCAGAAAGCACACATGCGGTACCATCTTTGGTTCTGGAGAGCCTCCTTAGAGGCCTGCATGGCCGCTGCTGGGTGCCCACGTTCGGTGAAGCACCAGGGAGAGCGTGTAATAAACCCCAAGAGTGCTCATAAATGTGTGTGGGTTCATGTTTAACAGCTGGCTTAAGTCACTTAAATACTGTATCTAGGCAAACCATGTGCCTTTGTGTGCATCTCTGTGTGTTGTGTTTTTTATGTGCCCAGCCACAGCACAGATACACAAGTATTGTAACATGAAGCAAGGAAGTCAACTAACAATCATGACTTTTTTTATCACATAAATTGTACAGTGTGGGAGCTATTGCTCAGGACTGATTACTCCCAGGAGCATTATATTTCCATTAATTGCCAGTCCAGTCGATGCTTGGACTGTAGTTCATTCATTTTGCAGTTTGTAGCTAACATAAGATCACGAGAGTTAAGAGCATTGCAGCGCTTAATGATTATCTATACACTTGCTTCCAAGGATTTGACATCATTTTGGATCCTGTTGCACTTTATGGATGGCTGTAAGCAGATGACATCACTGCAGCACAGAACTGGTTTCCAGAAAACAACTAGTAAAACTCCCTTACTTCTCTTCCACAGGTATTTTACACGGAGCTGGACTTTCTCAGCTTCCCAAACAGCGCTATCAGCCAAGTGATCTACATGCTGACCAGGCTCCAAATAGCCACGTCAAATATGTCTGGTAAAATTATCTATAGACGCCCATTCAACTGCACATGGATGTTAAGGGGCCTGCTTTGCTCTCAAGCTAACGGGCCCTGCTTCCAGGGGAGCCCAAGACAGCGTTCGGCAGCTCAGGCAGCACAGGGGCATCCTCGAGCCCAGCAGAGGCTGCCGTCCCCAGATGTGGGACTGGCCGCAGAACTCCCGGCCTCTCACACACCACTCGGGAGGCTGCACACTGAGGAGCCCAGGCCGTGTGAGGGGACCCGGGATTCCCTAGAGAACCAGCCTTCTCATGGGTGGGTCAGGGGGGTGGGCGTTTCTATTGGGAAAAGGAGCCAAGGGAAATCTTTGTCCCCAGGAGGAGCTGGGTTCTGTTAACCAGAATCAGTTTGAGAATTAAAGTGACAATTATATTTCAAGCTAAAATTAATAATCAAATTGGTGAGAGCCCTTTGCCTTTGGGGAACCGTGTGTGACAATGGCCCAGCCCTTGGTACAGTGAGCACTGGTATATGACCATCTTTTCCAAACTGGCTTCTCGCCTCACTTTTCTCCTTTGAAACAGGAAAATGCTTCAGTCTCTGGGCAGACCAGAAGTGCACATGGCCCTGGATGTAGTTCTGGTGAGGGGCTCAGGCCAGGAGCACGAAGGGTGCTTGCTCCTGACCTCAGAAGTGCTCTTCGTTGTGAGCGTTGGTGAGGACACACAGCAGCAAGCCTTCCCCGTCACAGAGATCGACTGTGCCCAGGACAGCAAGCAAAGCAGCCTGCTCACTGTGCAGCTCAGGCAGCCAAGAGTGGCCTGTGATGTGGAGGTACATTTCGAAAAACAGGGTGACTGTGTGGCCAACTGCGGGGGAAATTGAGCTGTGGGCTGAGCGCTGGTAGGCAGGCGTATGAGCCTGCGGCCTCTGGCGTTGGCTGCTGGGGACTAGGAGGGCTGTCCAAGAGAAGAGGCGTGAAGGGGCATTGGGAAGCCCCAACCCGGGTGAGTGTGGGAGCCTTTCAAAGGGGAGCCCAGCAGTAGGCCAGATGGGCTCAAGGCCTGGGGTTGAGCCACTGTATGAGCTGAACAAGGCTTGGTTGTCATGGGGCAGGGGCGCTGGAATAGACAGGACAACGGAGCTCCAACACCAACAGGTCTGTACAAGAGGGCCAGGGCCGGGGTGGCAATTCCGTGCTTCTGCCCCACCAAGCAGGCACAAGTCTGCTGTAGCAGGCTGGATACAGGAGAGGGCCGCCCCAAGCAGTGAGGGTATCATGAAACAACGTGCAGCCCACAGGCCAGACCTTCGCAAGCTCACAAACCAGGTCTCACTCACCCCCTCCATTTCCACCCCAAGATTTCATGGGTCAAAATTTCGTGCAGAAATCTCTCCTTCCACCACTCTGTCTTCTGTTTGGCTGTGTTCTTTCCCACAGGACAGATTCCCATCCCTTAAGTACTGTGGGGTACCTCCCGGGGATGATCCTTTGGATCTTGGGGCAGCTCCCTGATAGCTTCTGTGCTGGATGCTGGCTCTTGGCCACACATAAGTTGCTGAGGAATGGATGCTCTGTCCAGGGTCTTAGGTGAGCCCTGACAAAAATGGCACCAGCTTCCTACAGTCCAGCACAGGGTGAGCAGGTGCACCCAGTGGAAAATGGCTCTCTGCTCCTGCCTCCCTGCTGACTGCCTGATCCATAGGGGCTTTAGGAGTTGACCTAAGAAACAGACATCTTTTTCCACCCAGCAAGACAAGTGTAAGTCAGTGGCAAGCTGGAGCCTGCTGGTCCTAACCTAGGGCCTGAATGGCCCCAGCAAAGGACAGCAAACCTGCCTCTAGCAGGTCCTGCCCAATTCATTATCTTCTCCTTGGTACGGGAGCCTGTTTCCCTCACACCACTGTTTGGGTAAAATTATCTGAGAAGATGGAAGGCAGCCAACCACAACAACTCTGAGATTTCTCTAGCTTCTTGGATCCTAATCAGTCAGGCTTTAAGCTGGGGCTTGGCACTAGGCGTACATTGCTGCCTCGAGTTGATGACTTTCTGGGAATAAACAGAGGTCAGATGTCCAGGCTGACTTTAGATCTGCCAAAATCTTCTGATCCAATTGACAATAAAGCAGCAGTGATCTGGCTACAGGATTTGGCAGGGGATAGTATCATTATCTTCAAGTCCTTGGTCCTTAACGAGAAACTTCCAAGGCCCTAAGGAATATCTAGGACCATCATTATTCCTTAGCTGCTTGGGAAATATTTCGTAAATACGAGACTGGAGATTCAGCTTTTGCTGTTAAAACTGTCTTTACTGTCTTCAACTGTGATCCTTCTCTCTTTGGCTTTTTTCTTTGAGGAGGGTACTGTGGGGAATTATCACAGCTGGAAAGGAACAGACGTGCTTCTCTAGGGGTTAATGAGATGATAGCTGGAGTCACCACTCCTAGAAGTTGCCAAGGTTGAGACCATGGAATCACGGAGTTAGAGGCAGAAGCAGCACTGACACGCTGGACACTGTGCTCAACACTGGTTCTCCATCGGTACTCAGGGATAACGGGGGTCTAGGATTAAGGGGTGGCTACACAAGAGGCAGGAAAAGATGACTGAGCAGGAATACTGCAGGGCAGCGCCTGGCACGAGACAGAAAAGTGGGTATCCAGTATGCCTTCAGCCCCCAGATTCTGCTTTCTCTGAATCTATCCCAATTTACCTCTCCCCTGAGCTCCTCCTAGGAATCAGGAAATAACTGCCCCCCGACCTGTCCTATGTCCAAACCCTAACCCCTTCCCCACTCACCCCAAAAGAGACCCAAACTATAGAAAAAAATGCTTTTCTGAGACAGTACACCCTTCCTTAGGAGTGCTGTAATCCAGTGTTTGCAAAATGGGCAGGGGGGGTCACTCAGCAGGGCTGCTTGACATAGTGAATCTTCCTCAGTTGCCATGCTCGTGTCAGGCCATACCCGTCACATGCCAACCTGATGCACAGACATAAAGCTGGGTTAAGAACCCAACCTGCTGTCTTCCAGGGAAAACTAGGAACAGTATTTTAAGATCTTTATATAAAATGGCTTTTCTGGTTTTTTGCTTTAGATGCTAGGAAACACAGCTCCTTTGAATTTTGGAAGGAATTAATTTGTAGATGACATCATTCAGTATATTGAAATGTGGCAGGATTCAGATTTTTTAAATCAGCATTTGCTTTTCTTGGTTAAATGCAGCCATTTTTAGGGTAATAATTGCTTAATATGCCTGGCACATTACTGAAATCCCTTATGAGAGAGGCTCAAAATGAGTCAGAAGGTCAATTTATTCCTTGGCCAGGTTCCTTTCACAGCATGGGTTTTCCTGTGCTGCTGTTCAGGAGGAGCAATTAAGACTTTCTGTGTATTCAAAGCTTTCCAGCTGAATTCTGACCCCATCAAATGATATCATCAGAGCTCTGGCTTGTGCCTGGTGGTACACAGCTTTCATCTGTCGGCGAAACTTTGGGGGCTTTTCTTTTTTGTCCCAAGCTGAAAAATTCAAGATCCAAACTCTGCTGGATGCCCTACTTACTTCTCTGGCATCCCCTTTACTCCTTACCGTCCCACTGGCTTTGTGCAGCTTTTAAGACACCCTTGGCTGCACTGTTTCCATGCCCTACACAGAAACATAGAAATTCTTTACATTATTAAATTACTTTGAGAACTCAAAAGCCCTTGTTAAAATGTTTTTAATTCTTCCAGAGTGGTCTTGCCAACATTTGGTAGGTACAGACCACGGAAAGGTCAGTGGCTACCTAATTCCCACAGATCAGTGGCTTACACTGGAAACTTCCCAGTCCACATGATCTACACACTAGATAGCTACAGAATTTCAGGGTGGGAAGAATTTATAGCTCCAACTGCCTTTGATGGGTGCTTTCTCAGAAAATCGCACTTAAGAACTTAGGTAGTATATCTCAGTTCCCCTGTTTGAGTTCCACTGAAGATGAGCCAGACTTTTATGAACCATAAATGTACTTTGCATCCTCCCTTTTTTTCCATAAAAATTTCCCCTTCCTCTGCCCAGTTTTTTTATTTTCTCTGGCTTTAAATCCTAGTGTTTATAAAAAACAGAAAATGTTACAGTTCAAAAGGTATTTTTTTTTTAATGCTCTGTCCAAAGCCACTGGTTTGAAAAGAGATGCTCTTCTCCACATTTTTTTCTGTCAAACTGAAGAGGTTCAAGGAGACAGGCAAACAATTTTATTTCAGGGTGAGAGTTTAATGTTGATTTAAGCAGAGAAAAGACACTTTTCTTCTTTGTTCCTGAGCTCGTTAGTAAGGAGCAGTGAGAGATGTTTAATAGTTAATGAGTAAAATGCTACCAAATTGTCAACTTCAGACATGGGAATTTTACACACCAAATGCTTATTCAAAGGAGGTTGTCCTAACAGTCTCCTGCAGAGCTTCTGTTGTACTCCTAAAAGTGCACTGTTACTGCCACAGCTCAGAGGAAAAATTAAAAGCACCGTTTGGGACAAAATGGCTTTATTAGAGTACCCAAAGGCATAATGTGTAGATGTATCAAGGCAAAAACCAAAGAAATAATTTGTCATGGAAGTGCCATTATGAGGGTTTGGCAACTAAAGACTCTTTATTTTTGGATCCCAGGTGGATGGAGTCCGAGAGAGACTGTCAGAACAACAGTACAACAGACTTGTGGACTACATCACAAAGACATCTTGCCACCTGGCCCCCAGCTGCTCTTTCCTGCAGACCCCATGCCCGGTGGTGGCTGTGGAACCTCTCCCCTCCACTGTGAAAACATACCATTATATGGTTGATCCACATTTTGCTCAAGTGTTCATTAGTAAATTTACCATGGTGAAAAATAAAGCCCTGAGGAAAGGGTTCCCTTGAGTCCCCTCTGAGGTGTTGTTGACCCCTGCTTGTGCAATTTATTCTTCAAAAAGAAACCTAACTAGCTCTAATAACATCTAATATGGACACAAAGCCAATACTTAACTATAATGATAGGTAATTTTCCAGCCTCTAATTCAGATTCTTCTCCCTAAAACTAAGAAAATACCTTAAAATGCAATGATAAAAACCTTGTTCCTTTCCTATTTGGAGACAGAGATTAAAATAATCTCTCTGTTGTCATCTCATCATACATATGTTCTACCTTTTGCTTTCTAATGGTATTTGATAAAAAGTTTACTATAATTAAGATCTGTTAACTCTGCTCTAACAAAAAATGTGGTCAGGCCTTAGAATGGAGCGACTGGTTAAAACTTCATTCCCAACTGCATCTGTTTCTAGGCCGAGACATTGTCTTTGCCTAATACCCCTTGTCTGCAAACGTTTGGAATCTTTAAATGCTTAGGAGTTTATTGTTTAACTTGTTAAATTTATTACTTAAATGTGATGCTCTTCTTTAAGTGAAACCTGCTCCGTATATTCCTACTTTAAAGCCTGCAGATAACTGAAATTTACAAGACATTCTCATGACGATCCAGGTATACTGTAGAAAAAATGTTTTGCCAATTTATCTTTTAGCAAGCAAGCTTATGTGTCTACCAATGAAAACAGACCCAAAGGGCTCAGGTGAGTTTCTCTAGTTCTGTAAAGAAAACCTACTACTAGGAATTCCCTATGACACTCTCTTGTGGAAGGGGTTTAGCAGAAGGATATTCATACTGCCCTGGAGTACTGCAGGGGAGTCAGGAACCCCAATGTTAACCTTAACAGTGAACCAATCCAGTTTATTCTGAATTGCTCAAACACAAAGTACTCCCAATGTCTGATATTATTTTTGCATATAAGGATAGGTTTTTATCAAGATCTTGGGTCACCAGGTATCTTTAATATTCAGTAAAAATCTCACTCTGATTAAAACACATTTTTACTGATTACATCCAAACTTGGGTCTACAATCTATTATGTACAAGTGTGAGATGCTAAGAAAATTCAATTTCAAATGCCCACTAATTTTTAATCAAGTCTCACATGTCATCAGGGATGAGAAGTCACTGCGTAATTGTTTCTAGAAAGCAAGACCATTAATGAACAATTCAGGCTAAATATGAAAAACTGATTCTTCCATTAGTTTGTTGTGTCACACTCATTTAGTAAAGTGACAGCTTCGTCAACCTCAAGAGTAACTATTTTTAAGAATGTAAATATGTATTAATTATTATCTTTTATGGTCATTTTGCATACTACTTCTAAGAAATTGTAATATAAACTGTTGAAAATAAAAGGAATCCTTGAATTACTGACCACACATAAATGTGTATTGTCACCAAGTGTTTTTCAAATGCAGGTTTTCGCCAATTCCTAGGTTTAATACAGCTCACATTATTAGGACCCAAGAATTTTGCATGAGTTAAAAAGGCTAAGAACAATTTTTGTTATCCTAATAAAGTGCCAATCAGTGATGAAATTAGCTTAGGCTAAAATAAACTTAATTTTTAAAGCTCTCTGTAGTATCACTTTGATCACAAGAAAAAGCATTAATTATTAATATAGGGGGTAAAAGTCCTCCTAAGACCTCCCCCAAAATAAGTTCCCACACTCTTATCATTAACAGACACTACTCTAATACAACTTTTTCTGGACTAGGTATATTATTCCATATCCATAATATATACTATTATGGTATTTTTCTGGACCAAATATATATTCTAACTTACATACACATACTGTTAGCTCTTCAAAAGCAACTGGTATTTTAATTATCTATTTTATCTGGTGGTTGATCCAGCAGGGCTACTCAACAGTGACAATGAAGCCCAAAAACATGTTTTATTGAAAAGATGTTCTCTGTCCCTTCTAAGAGCACAGAGTATAGTGTGGTCTTACCAGGACCAAGAAAGTGCACCTACCAGTATTTCAGTGAAATAAACACCAGAGAAATGAAAAATATCCTAAAACAAAATTTTATCTTAAAATCGTTATCATCCTAAGGTTCATAAACACAGTTAAAATCTCCAACTCTGAATTATCAGAATAATTAAAGACTTACTGTCCAAAGTATTTGTTAGTTGTTTATTTATCAAGACAAACTATTCCATAAGCCAGTATTCGTGTTTCATAGTTCAGAACACAGGTCAGTGACAGACTTCAATGGAACTCAACCCAAAGAAATTCTGTGGAAAAAAACACAGTGGCGTAAGTTAATGACAAGCATTCTCTCTCAATACCTCACCACCGTCACATGACGTCTACTCCTACTAGTGGAGCCTACACTTTGCTCACTCAACCTTCTGCCCAGGAGAAGGCCATTTCAGGCTGTGCAGACTCCAGGTCCATTCTCTGCCAAGGTCTCTGATGATCCTGACCAGTTCTGGGCATACTACACCTTACTCTAATTTCTTGTTTTTCACTGACCAAATCTTGCCTTTTTCTTCCCTCTCAAGTCCACTCTCCCTTCCTCCATTCCCTTCTCATACCCACATACTGTTCTTAAAAGCAGCAGCCCATCTGTTCTAAACAACATTTCTATTCCTGTCTCCAGATCTGTTTTGCTTACTGGTTTTTTTTTCTTACTGGTTTTATGAGAACACAACCTCTAAAAGTAAAAATCTAACAAACATTTACAAATTAGCCTGTTAACATCTGATTATGAAATGCATACCCACTGTAGAAATTGTGAAAATGTCAAAGTTACAAGAAAACAGCAATGTTAAGATTCCATACAGAACCATTAATATTTTCTTGATCTTTTTACCTTTGGTCTTTTTTCTGTGCAATTTTTATTAAACATAGATCACCCTTTATGTAAAATATTTTCTACTTATATGATAATCTCATGTTACTTTATGAATATCATTTCTAATGGACATAATGTAGTAGTCCATGGTATGAAAAACTCATAGTTCCTTATTAATTTTCCAACCATTGGAAATAAAGTTCTTCCTATTTTTTCTAAGTAATACAGTATATACTTTGTGCAAGCATCTATCTGCATTTCAGATATTTCCTTTAAGATAAACTACAGAAATGAACATTACAGAATTTTAAATCAGGCAAAAGTTACTTATGTTCAGTATTATCCTTGAGTCTTTTAAAAAACTAAAGTCCACTGCAGCAGGTCTCCATACCCCAGGAAAGATCATACATACATACATACATACATACATATATAAATACACATACACACACACACCTATGCACACTACAGCTGGAATGCTCATTCAGCATTCCAAAAAGATAGCTGACTGACATTCCCCTTGTCACATCAAATTCACACAAGGGTAGTGGATAGAATCTTTACTTAAATTGTTCTAAATGCTTTTATGCTGAGCTTGAATAAAGTTAAATATATAAACGATGAGATTCCAGAATATGAAAAGTTTCACATGCTTTCAAATTTAGTGGACCTTTCATCAGCACACAAGTCACTTCTTCATAGTCAACAGAACCTTATCCATGAGGCATAAGGACTTTGTGGATATAACAAACCAAATCAGAATCTCTAGAGGGCCACATAGTCACTTATGGACACCTAACTAAACTATAAAAAGAGTCAAAACTTTTTTTTTAAGTACTTCTAAAAGTGCTTTTTTAGTACATTTTCCTAATGCCAATCTAGCAAGCAACAATAGCGTAACGTGAAATGATTCTAAATATAAAAAGAGTTGTGAGAACTCTAGAAACCAGTTAAGAAACTGCAACAACCAAACACTAATACAAGAGAAACACAAAAAAGCAGGAAATTTCATGGAATTGTTTCTCACTCTTGCCTCACCCCCTCCTTGGTGCAACACAACGTGGTCAGGAGGAAACTGCCCGATTCCTGGCTCCTCCCTCAGGATAGAAGGTAAAAAATAAAAATTGCTTGCAACATTCTGACTTGTTTTCACGATAAAAACACTCAACAAAATACTACGAACAAATCTAACCAAGATGATAAAAGACCTACACTCTGAAAACTGTAAGACACTGATGAAAGAAACTGAAGATGATACAAACAAATGGAAAGATACACCATACTCATGGATTCAAGACTTAATATTGTTAAAATGTCCATACTACCTGAAGCAATCTAGAGAGATTCAGTGCAATCTCTATCAAAATACCAATCATTTTTCACAGATTCAGAACCAAAAAATCCTAAAATCTGTTTGGAACCGCAAAAGATCATTAATAGCCAAAGCTATTAATCTTGAGGAAGAACAAGGCTAGAGGTTATCAATCCCAGATTTCCAAAATGTACTACAAAGTTATAGTAATCAAAACAGTATAGTACTGGTACAAAAACAGACACAAAAAAGACTGATGGAAGAGAATCCAGCCCAGAAATAAACCCATACTTCCATGGTCATTTAATCCACATGACAAAGGAGGCAAGAATATACCAGGGAAGAGACAACTCTTCAATAAATGGTGCTGGGAAAATTGGACCACTTTCTTATGCCATACACAAAAATGAACTCAAAATAGATAAAAGACCTAAATGTAAGACCTGAAACCATAAAACTCCTATAAGAAAGTATACACAGGGGCGCCTGGGTGGCTCAGTCGTTAAGCGGCTGCCTTCGGCTCAGGTCATGGTCCCAGGGTCCTGGGATCGAGCCCCACGCATCGGGCTCCCTGCTCTGCGGGAGCCTGCTTCTCCCTCTCCCACTCCGCCTGCTTGTGTTCCTGCTCTCGCTATTTCTGTCAAATAAATAAATAAATAAATAAATAAATATCTTAAAAAAAAAAAGCATAAACAGTAATCTCTTGGATGTCAGCCCTATCAGCATATTTATGGACATGTCTCCTCAGGCAAGGGAAACAAAAGCAAAAATAAACTATTACGACTACACCAAAATACAAAGCTTTTGCACTGCAAAGGAAGAGCATCAACAAAATAAAAAGGCAACCTACTGAATGGGAGAAGATATCTGCAAACCAAGTATCTGATAAGGGGTTAATAAAAGTATATAAAGAACTTAATACCAAAACAACACCAACTAAAAATAGGCAGAGGACCTGAACATTTTTCCAAAGATGACATACATGGCCAACAGACACATGAAAAGATGTTCAATATCACTAACCGTTAGGGAAATGCAAATCAAAACTAGAATGAGCTACCACCTCACACCAGTCAGAATGCTAGAATCAAAAAAAGAAGAAAAGAAGAAAAAGAGAAGAGATAACAAGTGTTGGTAAGGATGTGGAGAAAAGAGAACCCTGGTGACCTGGACAAAAGAGACCAAATTGGTGGGAATGTAAATTAGTGCAACCACTGTGGAAAACAGTACAGAGGTTTCTCAGAAAGTTAAAAATAAAATTACCATATGATCCAATAATTCCACTACTGGGTACACACACACACACTGAAATATTACTCAGCCATAAAAAAGAATGAGATCTTGCCATTTAATGCCACAACATGGATGAACCTACAGGATATTATGCTAAGTGAAGCAAGTCAGGAAAGACTCATAAATATAGAGAACTGGGTGTGGGATGGGAGAGGAGCAGGGGATGGGTAACACAGGTGAAAGGTTTTAAGAGATACAAACTTCCAGTTATAAAACAAGTCATGGAGATAAAAAGTACAGTACAGGGAGAAAAAAATACTCAATAAATTAGGAACAGATGCAAACTACAGCAACATAATAAAAGCCCATATATGAAAAGTTAGCACAGCTAATATCATACTCACTGGTCAAAGCCTGAAAGTTTTTTCTCTAAGATCAAGAAAAAGATAAGGATGCCCATTCTTACCACTTCAACAAAGAACTGGAAGTCCTAGCCAGAACAATTAGACAAGAGAAAGAAATAAAAGACATCCAAATTGAGAGGGAAGATATAAAACCATCTCTGTTTGCAGGTCTTATATGCAGAAAACCCTAAACGTAGAAAACCCTAAAGATTCCATACAAAAAAAAAAAAACTTAGAGGCGCCTGGGTGGCTCAGTTGGTTAAGCATCTGACTCCTGATTTTGGCTCAGGTCATGATCTCAGGGTTGTGAGATCGAGCCCTGGGTCAGGCTCCATGATGAGCATGGAGCCTGCTTAAGATTCTTTCCCTCTCCCGCGCCCCCCAGCTTGTGCACAAGTGCGCACTCTAACAAACAAACAAAAAACCTGTTAGAATAAACTGAGCAAAGCTGCAGGGTAAAAAATCGACACACAAAAGCCAGTTGTGTTTCTATCCAATAACAATGAATAATCAGAAAAAAAAATAAGAAAACAATTCCAATTACAATAGCATCAAAAAGAATAAAATACATAGGAATACTTAACCAAGAATGCAAAAGACCTACATACTGAAACTACAAAATACTGCTGAAAAAAATTAAAGACATAAGTAAATGAAAAGGCATCTCATGTTCATGGAGTGGAATACTTATGATTGCCAAGATGTCCCTAAAGTGAGAGCTACATAATATAATGTAATCCCTTATCAACATCACAACAGCATTTTTGCAGAAGTAGAAAAATCCATCCTAAAATTCATATAAACTATCAAGGGACCCTGAATAGCCTAAACAATCTTGAAAAAGACAACGAAGTTGAAGGACTAACACTTCCTAGTTCCAAAACTTACTATAAAGCCACAGTAATCAAAATAGTGTGGTACTGATATAAAAACAGAAATATAAACCAATGCAACAAAAAAGAGCCCAAAATAAACCCTCACATATACAGTCAAAAAATTACCAACAATGGTGCCAAGACCATCTACTGGGGAAAGGACAGGCTTTTCAACAAATGCTGTTGGGAACCTGGATATTCACGAAAAAGAAAGAAGTTGTACCCTTTTCTTACCCCATATCCAAAAATTAACTCAAATGGATCAAAGACCTAAAACTATAAAACTTACAAGAAAATGTAAGAGAAGTTTCATGACACTGGATGTGACAGTGATTCTTGGAAAGGACACCAAAAGCACAGGCAACAACAAAAGTTACACAGACCCCATCAAAATTTTAAATGTCTGTGCAAAGAATACAATCAACAGAGTGAAAAGGTAATCTGTAGAATGGGAGAAAATATTTGCAAAATCATATCTGATAAGCGGTTTGAAGAACTACAACTCAACAACAAAAAAACCCCAAACTGATTAAAGCGGGTGAAGAATTTAATTAGACATTTCTCCAAAGAGGACACATAAATTGGGCAATAAGCATGAGAAAAGATGGTCAACATCATTAGCCATTAGGAAATGCAAATAAAAATCAAAATCCAGTACCACCACACACCCATCAGACGGCTACTATGGGAAAAAAAAAAAAGTATTGGCAAGCATGTAGTGAAACTGGAACCCTTCTGCACTTGATAGAGTATAAAACGGTGCAGCCACTATGTTAAACAGTACAGTGTTTCCTTTCAACAATAAAAACAGAACTACTATATGATCCAGCTGCTCCACTTCTGGATACATACTCAACAGTATTAAAAGAAGGGGTTTTAAAGAGATATTTGCACACATCATAGCAACATTATTATTTGGGATGGGGGGAAAGGGAGAGAGAGAATCTTAAGCAGGCTCCACACCCTGCTCCATCTCACAACCCTCAGATCATGACATAAGCTGAAATCAAGAGTCAGACATTTAACCGACTGAGCCACCCAGGCACCCCTAACATAGCAACATTATTTACAAGTCAAAAGGTGGAAGCAATCCAAATATCCACCAGAGGTGAATTAATAAGCAAAATGTGGTATATACATACCATGGAATGTTATTTAGCCTTAAAGAAGGAAATTCTGACACATACTGTAATGGATGAATTCTGAGGACATTATATTAAGTAAAATAAGCCAAATACTATAGCCAAACAAATACTATATGATTCCACTTAAATGAAGTACTTAGAGTAGTCAAATTCAGAGACACTAAGTAGAATGGTGGTTGGCTAGGGGATGGGGGGAATAGAGAGTAATTCAATGGGTCGTTCTGCAAGATGAAAAGAGTTCTGGATCTATGTATTTTACCACAATTTAAAAAAAATTTTTAAACAGTAATTCAAACAGCCACATTACCTTTACATTCCCAAATCACTTTGCACTCTGAAAGATACCAGCCTTCTTCATCTCCTCAAAATCTTTCATGGAATCATAATTTCTGTAGAAATCTGCATATGCCTTCTTTCTTGGTTCGGCCACAGCAAACTAAAAAATAACATATCCCGTTAGAGCTTATTCTTAAAACCATTAAAAATAATATCCAAAGACAACATAAATTATGTTTGTGTTCACCTTTAACTTGAACTCTGCAGTTCCTAAGACAAAGGTTGGAGGCACTGACACAGATGCAAGGGAAGATAAAACAGCCTCATGGAAACTACTCAGCAAAAGGGGCCTTCCTTGCCTGGGGATGGATTATTCCTTTTGCTGGGTGTGGGTATGCAGACTGGTAAGAGCCAAAGGAAGATACCCAGAAAGCTAAAAGGCTTTAGGGAGAAGACAGATAGCAGTCTTCCCTCTAGCAAAACCTAATATCCCCACAGCTGAGACATGCTAATATATTCTGGATCAATTTAAATTATATTAACTTCAAAGGAGTGAGATCAATTCTGTACCCATTTGCCTCTGAAAGACACAGGAAGCTTTCTATCTGGCAAGAACAGTTCTGGATGATTTACACTTCAATCTGATTTAAGCCCTTAGAATATACATTGACCTGTTTTACACAGGAGGAAATGGGACTCAGAATTTAAGTGACCCAATTAAGGTCTAGAAGAAGCACTAGGTGGTAGGTGGGTTCAACCAGGATTCAAACCCAGGTCTGTCATCTGGCAAAGGTTATATTTTCCACAAAATACTACCTAGCAGATTTCAATGTGTGGGTTATAATCCAAAATCAAATCCCAACCTGCATATAAAAACCAGTAAAAAAATTCTTCAAGTGCCAATCTACTTCCATTAAGGTACTGCAGAAATACATGGAATCATGACACTTGGTACTAAAACTTGACCAGTTTTACTGCCTCACCTCCTATGAAAATTCCCAACTTCTTCCAATAAGACCAAGAGGCAGGAGCCCCAGTGCAACCCTCTGAACTGAGGCCAGTCTGTTACCCAGAAGGCGACTGAGCATTTCTTGTTAAAACAAGAAAAATATTTTTCCTTTTAAAAATATGGCAGACTAAAATAAAAGGTTCAGTGAACCCAAAAATAAAAGGATATGCATGTTATAACCCCACCTATTTTGTTTTGTGTTACACTTTAAACTTTTTTAAGTCTGAAAAATCTGGACTTCAGCAACAAAGAATACAAACTATCAATTTAGAGTGACACCATGAGTTACTTGAAACCCATAAAATCTATATATGAGGCCTTACACAGATAAGCAAATACCTGAAGATTTAGGATATGTCTAATTTATTTAACAGTAATTACCTACAGAAAAAATCCATTCAGGATAAGCACTGCTAATTTGCCTCAAAATCTAACCCGTATTAATGAATTTAAGCTTAGCAAATTAACTTAATCAAAAATGATTTAATGGATGGTGACTTTATATAAGTACAGAAGCTGATTAAAATTGTGAAAATCAGTCAAAACTAAGAACAAAATAAAGGCCAAATCTTCAAAAGCACTCAACACTAACTGGGTAAGGGAAATGAAGGAAGCGAGCATCTACCAAGGGAACCAAGTTTACACCCGCCTTATTCTTTGATAAGAATCTGGATTCCTCGGTGTTTTGCGAACCTACCTTCCTTCCATTCAAACACTAACTATACACAAACACTGACTAATCTACCAAGCAAAATTTAAAACTTTCATTCAGAATAGACTACTGGTCTGACATGGGCTCTTAATTTAGTAGAAGAGACACACCCTGAAGCAAGTATTACTTAAAATACAATGTGCCAAATAATGTACAGTCTGGTACAAAATGACTGAGGACCTAGCAGGACACAACCAACCCATCTGGAGGAACAGGCTGCAACTCCAAAAGGAAACATCTGAGTGGGCCTTGAGGATAAAACGGAATTTGCCACACAATGAGATGAAAGACATTCCTGTTGTGTACAAACCCATGGGAGAAAGCAGAATTTTCGAACAGCGGCTAGTTATGAAGGGCTGGGTATATTAGGACTGCTGGGAAGATGATGGAAAGGCAGAAAGAGCTAATCAGAAAGTATCTTAAAATCAAGACCAAGTTTCAGCAAAGCACTCACAACCCATTTGTAAGTAATGAAACCAGTTTAGAAAACTGCAGCCAGTAGTTAATGTATTTCTTACTGTAAGTCAAGATTTTGAAAGCCGCTGCACACTGAGCATGCAGGAACTCAAAACCATAAACAGATCCATTCTAGAGGCTAAAGTTAAAAGCGACAAGAATCTATACAAGTTACAAAGGCCTCAAGTTTGATAGTGACAATGAGAGCAAAGAAATGAGTTCCCCAAATTCCTCTCCTTACTCCCACTTCATTTACTCATCCATCCATCCATCCTTCTCCCACAAACATTTATTTCATGCCCACTACATGCCCAGGAGCAACTATCTCAAGGAGCAAGTAAAGGGTTTACTTTTTTATGCCTGTCTCCTCATAGGGTCCCAAAGCACAGACCCCTTAGTGCTTTTGCTCAAGTTGTTCTCCCTCCCCTTAGCACTTCAAATTCACCCTAACTTTCAAGTCACAAATTCAGCCTGCTCTATCAAAGAGCTATGACCCAAAATACCCCACACCCACTGAAAGAAACACACAAAAGCAGCAATCAACTACCAGAGTATGGTTCACCTAGTACTTGGAAGACAAGGTCCTTCTTGCCCTTCATTCTTGCACACTGTGTATAAGTTGCTCCAGGAACAGCTCTGAGAAATGAAATGTCCTTTTGTTTATATTCTATCTTGCACTAATACCTAATTTTTTCACCCAACTTGACTCTTAACTTCTTTAAAGACACATATTTAGAGGTATATACAATTAGTATACTCCAAAGCACTCTACAGCACCTACCACTGTACTAAATTTCAGACACTACATCTTATTCAACAGATACTTTTAAGCATCTATTTGTGTGTCAGGCAAGTGACAATGGGGTGCCACTGTGAACAAAAAAAGGCACTCTGCCCTAAAGAGGCTCACAGTCTACTAAAAATAGAAGGACTAAACCAAAAAAAAGTACAAAGCACTACAAAGCTCTAATTCATGGGCCATTATGACACATGGTCATAAATACATGTATTATCATAAACATTTTTATAGAAGAAAAGCTGTAAATATAACATGAAGACTTTAAGAAACACAAAGCGCATAAGAGTATTCTGGGAAAAAAGTGGAGTAGGAACACCAGGAATCTCTCCCCACCTACACAACAACTGCACTAGCACAATCTGTTTAATGTTACTATCATGAAACTTTGCATCTCTTGAAAGCATACAATTTCCAGAGGAAGGCTTAAACTGTAAACTGTGGTCAGGTTAATCTTTCAGCTTTTAGCAACTTAACAGCTACCCATTCCCCATCTCCAAGGTAGGCAGCTGTGCAAGTGTTCCTGGAACACCTTACACACAGCTTTCTGGAACGAAGATGGGCAAGAAGGACCCTCTCCTCCATATACCAAGGACCTGTACTCTGATAGCTGATTGCTGCTTTTGTTCACAGAGGGCCAAACAGGCTGGTGGCCACTGCTGTTGCACTCCCCCTACAGTTGCAAGCCTCTTTTAATCAGGTGAGTAACTTTCTGAGGACTTAAAAGGACAGAGCACCTTTCTTCCCCTCTCTTCATTTTTCCCATTTTCTTCTTTTGGGAGCCAGACATTCAAGACTAACACATTCAAAGGCATCTACACATACAATCCTCACAGAGATTGCAGAATGGATTGAAAAATGACCCAACAAAAATGCTGTCTGCAACACACTTATTCCAGATTCAAAGACAAAAATAGACTGAAAGGGAAAGTTTGCAAAAAGATGTTCTATGCAAACAATAACCAAGAGAGTGGGAGTGGCTTTATTAATATCAGACAAAATAGACTTTAAATCAAAAAAGATTACGAGAGAAAAAGAAGGACTTTAAATAATCATAAAAGCTTCAATACAGTAAGAATTTATACAATTAGAAAAATATACTCACCTAACACACCAGCAAAATATATAAAGCAAAAACTGACAGAATTGAAGAGAAAAATAGTTCTACAGCAACAGCTGAAGACTTCAATACCTCAATCTCAATGAAAGATAAAACCACACCAGACCTAAGTAAGAATATAGAGGACTTAACTCATTAAACCAACCAGATCTAACACATATACAAAAAACACTCCACCCAACTACAGAATACACAACCTTTTTTTTAAACAACAGTGATTTATCTATTATTAATTTATTTGAGAGAGAGAGAAAGAGACTGCACAAGCGGAAGGAGAGAGATAGAGAGCAGCAGACTCCCCTGCTGAGCAGGGAGCCTGACAGGGGCCTTGATCCCAGAACGCTGGGATCATGACCTGAGCTGAAGGCAGACACTTAACCGACTGAGCCACCCATGTGCCCCCAGGATACACATTCTTCTCAACTGTACATTGGATACACTCCAGGATAGACCATACATTAGGCCATACATTAAGTCTCATTAGATTTAAAAAGATAGATATCATACAAAGTACGTTCTCTGATCACAATGGCATGAGATTAGCAATCAGTAACAGAAGGAAAACTGGAAAATTCACAAAACTATGGAGGTTAAGCAACAAACTTTTAAACAACCAATGGAACAAAGAAGAAACCACGAATGAAATCAGAAAATATTTAGAGACAAATGAAAAAACAAAACACACCAAAACTTACAGGACACAGTGAAAGGAGTGCTAAGGGGTTCTGGAAATTTTTAGCTATAAACACATATATTAAAAAACAAGAGAGATCTCAAATCAACAGCCTAACATTACAACTTAAGGAACCAGAAAAAGAAAAGATAAACCAAAAGCTAGAAGGAAGGAAATAATATCTTATTTCCTTATTATTCCTTTAGGAATAATAAAGAGATCAACAAAACAAAGACTAGGGGGAAAAAGAAAAATCAAGAAGGCCAAAAACTGGTTCTTCAAAAACATCAACAAAATTGACAATCCTTTAGCAAGATGAACTAAGAAGAAAGGGGAAAAGATTCAAATTACTAAAATCAGAAATGAAAGTGGACATTACTGCAGATTCTACAGAAATTAAAAGGATTGTAAGAGAGTAGTATGAACAACTGTACACCAACAGACTGGATAACCTATATAAAATGGATAAATTCCTACAAACACAAAACTTACCAAGACTAAATCACAAAGAAAGAGAAAATCTGAATATAACTATAAGTAGTAAAGATACTGAATCAGTAGTCAAAAATCTCCCAACAAAGAAAAACCCAGGACCTGATGGCTTCATTGGTCAGTTCTACAAAAAAAATTAAAGAATACCAATCCTGAAATCTTTCCAAGCAAATGAAGTGGAGGAACACTTAACTCATTTTACCAGGCCAGCATTACCCTGATACCAAAGCCAGACAAAACATTACAAGAAAACTACATACCAATATCCCCTATGAACATTGATGTAAAAAAAAAAAAAAAAAAAAAATCCTTAACAAAGTACTAGCAAACTGAATTCAGCAGCATATTAAAAGAACTGTACACAATTACCAAATGAGGTTTATTCCTAGAATGCATGGATTGTTTAACACACAATGGTCCATCATACAAAATCAATGTAACATACACTGACAGAATAAATGAAAAAAAAAAAAAAATTTCAATTAATGCAAAAAAGCATTTAACAAATTCAGTATCCTGTCATGATAAAAACACTCAAACTAGGAATAGAATGAAACTACCGCAACATAACCCGTAAGATATCCACTTTTGTCACTTCCATTCAACACAGTACTCTAAGTTCTAGCCAGAGCAATTAGGCAAGAAAGAGAAATAAAAGGCATCTAAATGGGAAAGGAAGAAGCAAAATCATCTGTTTACAGATGATATATGTAGAAAACCCTAAAAATTCATACAGAAAAAAACCTGTTAGAACCAATAAATAATTCAGCAAAGTAGCAAGATATAAAATGTCAGACAGTACTACGGAAAACAGCATGGTGGTTGCCTGAAAAATTACATAGAATTACCATATGATCTATCAATTCCACTTATGGATATATATCAAAAAAAACTAAAAGCAGGGTCTTGAAGAGATACCTGTATCCATGTTCACAGAAGCATTATTCACAATAGCTAAAACATGGAAGCAACTCAAGTGTCCATCAAAGTTGAATGAATAAGCAAAATGTGGTACAGACATACAATGGAATATTTGTTTTTAAAGATTTTATTTATTTGACAGAGAGAAAGAACAAGCAGGGGGAGCAGCAGGGAGAGGGGGAAACAGGCTCCCCACTGAGCAGGAAGCCCAATGTGGGGCTCCATCCCAGGACCCTGGGACCATGACCTGTGCCAAAAGCAGACGCCAAACCAACTGAGCCAGCCAGGAGCCCCATACAATGAAATATTACTCAGCCTTAAAAAGGAAAGAAATTCTGACATATGCTACAACATGGATGAGCCTTGGGGTCATTATACTAACTGAAATAAGCCAGTTAAGAAAGACAAAATAATATATTATTCCACTTACATAGGTACCTAGAAAAGTCAAAATAAGATACAGGAAGAATTATTTCACAGACTGGATGGAGAAGGGATGGGTTTATTATTTAATGGGTACAGTTTTAGTTTTACAAGATGAGTTATGGAGATGGATTGTGATCCAACATTATAAATGTATTTAATACCACCAAACTGTACACTTAAAGGCTAAATTTTATGCGTATTTACAATACAAAAAATTTATTTAAAAAAAAAAAACAAAGGGCATAATGTTAAAATCCACAGAAGACACAGCATTAAAATGCAGTTCTGTGGCAACAAATTCTTCAAGCTGCCAAACACTGCCTTCCCCATCGCTCTGCTTTAATAAAATTATATCCTGTGTTACAGGCTGAATTGTCTTCCAAAATTCATGTGCTGAAGTCTTAAGTCCCTAGTGCCTCAGAATGTAACAGTACTTGGAGATAGGTCTTTAAAGAGATAAATTAAAATGAGGTTTGTAGGGTGAGTCCTAATCCAGTATGACTAGCATCCTTTCAAGGGTAAATTCAAACAAAAACATGCCAACACAGAGACCATGTGAAGACAAAGGGAGAAACTCATCTACAAGCCAAGGAGAGAGGTTTCAAGAGAAATCAATCTTGCAGCCACATTGAACTTGGATTTCTAGCCTCTAGAACAGTAAATAAATTTCTGTTGTTTAAGCCACCCAATTTGTTGTACTTTGGCAGCCCTAACAAACTACTACAGCTTCCTTTAATGATGGAGGACAAGCTATCTAGGGAGTATGAGATATTTTCCTGTCACACTGAGGTAAGTGGAGGAAGGGGAAGGGAGCACGTTAGAGAGGGAGTTTCTTTAAAAGATTCAGAACTACTTATGAAAACACATTTTCAAATTTAAAACACACATTTCTGGACCAAATATGGACCAAAGTAAAAATCAAACACACGTACCTTATAGAAAGCTGCAACCCCCAGGGATACAGCGAACGCTCCAACAATATGAAATCGCAGACGCTTGGCCAGAAGGCCTCGCATCTGAGGTTTCGTCAAAGCACTGGAAGTCATGGTAGTTATTCTCCTTGACAGGTAAAACAATAATAAAAACAACTCTGAGAACATAGTAAGATATCTAAAGAACTCTTACACGTAATGCACTTTAGTACCTAGAGGGGCACAGGCATGACTCCTCCCACAAAGCCTAATGTGTTTTTTTTTTATTATTATTTTTTAAAAGCCTAAGGCGTTTTAAAGGCTTAGCCTGCTTCAGGGTCCCCGCCCGCCCCCCAACTCTGGCACGCTGAACGACTACCTTAAATAAGCAAGGTCACTGCGGCACAATAGGGAGCAAAAACTACAAACAAAAATCTCCCAATCACAGTTAAGATAAGCAGTGGCTCTAGACTGCCAAGTGCAAACGTATTCACAGCCATCTGCTCTTCTGCGAACTATCAGTTCATTATTCCCATTTCATTGACGAGAAAACTAGGGCACACGGAGATGACGTGTAACTTTTCCAAGGTCACGGGGTAAACGATTTAAACTCGGGCAGGAGCCCAGCCGTGGCCTCCAGGGCCCACCTAGTGACCGCCGCGCAGTCTCGCAGACCTTCGGTCAAGGAGGCGGGAGGGCTGGGGTGGAAGGGCCATGCGCGCGCTGGGAGGCTGCAGGACGCCCACCTTCACCTCCCCGCTTTCCAGCTTCTCGAGTCGAATCACCCACGTTACCACACAGCGAGAGAGCACCGACCGCGCGAAGCTGCTGTTTGCCCTACTTTGCCCCTTAGCCTCACGACCCTCTGAGGAAGAAACCACCCCTCCCTTTTCACCCTGGGGCCAGACACGTCAAATGACCTAACCAAGGTCACACTGACTGGGGAAGAAACAGCGGAGACCAGGCCCGGGCCAGCCGCCTCCGAATCCTAGTTGCTTCCTCCGGGACCCTGCAGCCCACCCAGCCCCCGGGGGCCCCGCCGCCTGCCCGCAGCCTTCCTGAGGCCGCGGCGGGGGCGTGCAGGGGTCGACCCCTGTGAGAGGTGAGGCTCCCCGACCGCAGAGATACGGGCACAACTCAACTCCAAGTCATAGCAAGAGCAGGCAACGGAACGCAGCAGTTAGGTGAACCCTGAGGAAGGACGCAAAAGCAACACGACTCACCTCAACACCAACCTCAAACCTAACGTCCTCCCTAACTGATACAGAAATGGACGGCGTTCCAGCAGCGCGCAGGCGCAGAAGTAGAAGCCGCGGAAAGGACCCGCGACGGTGGCCGGAAGAGTTCAAAAGGCCTCCGGCTCGGCTCCCGACTTTCAGAGCTGAATTTAAGTGTGTGGTTAGTTTCTTCCCTGTAAGACCTTGCAGTAAAGGCTTGACCTTCTGAGCCAGTTTCCTTAGCAAATTGGAGATATTAATCTTACTCATATACAGAGTTGATATGAGTTTATTAGAGAATACAAAGATATTTAGTATGTAATATTTTTAAATGTACCTTACAAATACAGTACAAATCATCCTGGGCCCATGCAGTGCACAAACCATGTGCTACAAACCGTCATTTTCATTATTAACTACTCTTATGTGAATAATCGTTTGGTTTGGGTAAAGGGTGAGTAAGACAGCCAAATTCTAGGAGCTCAGAGCCCAGCCAATGAGACGGACGTAAACAGATTAGTTTCAATCTCAAGTGGGGGCGCTTCTTTAGAGACGTGACCCAGCTACTGCAGAAGCACTAACCTGGTAGAGCTGAACAAGTTCTAATGGATGTATGGGGGGGGGGGGGGCGTAGTAAAAGACAAGTGTTTTAAAAGAAGGCAGCTGGAAGTTGATGGAAAGTGGTGTGTAAGGGTAAGGCACTTGTACCGTAGTGGTGTCAGACTTGGTATTTACTGAAATAACCTGGATTTAGAGTGTTAAGTCAACTCAGCAAGCGCTGTGGAAGACGCATTAGGATACAAAATATACATGGTATAGATTTGACACATATTGATCGAGCATTTACTATGTACCAGGTTCTGCTATATAGTAGGACAAATCTTCGAGGAGGTACATTCTTGTCAGGGAGTCTTTGTTCTCAACAGACACTGTCTAGGATGAAACCTTTCGACCAACAGAAAAGGTGCTAATTGAGGGTCCAAGTGGATTTGTACCTCAGGAACATTCTTTTCAGATCTCTTACCAACCATCTACCCAGCTAAAAGTCTTTACATGGGATTTGCCCAGGTGGTAATGTGTTCCCATTTTCTTTCTATCCCCACTCCCACAAATGGCCCAGAGAGCAAGCAGTAAATTTCAGAATTCGTAGGGATTGTTGTGTGTTGAATAATTAGGGAAAGCTTTAGGGAAGTTATGGAAGAGATGGAAATGGAGCTGAGCCTCAGTCTAATGGAGAGACCTGGGGAAGTGGAGAAATCTAAGAGACAAAATTGGTCAGAAGAATGTGGCAAAGACAGACACACTCAGGGAAGAGAGTCTGGCCAGGATGGAGTGCTGAGTGGTGGTTTAGGAACACTGGATGGCAAGAGAAGCACAGGGCCAATCATAACAATCCAAGGTGACACATGAATAGAACCTGAATGACAGGAGTGAATAGAGAGGATGGCTTATGTGGGTTCTGTTCTAGAGCCTATCAGACCTGGATTTGAGTACCAGCTCATGACCTCCTGGCTGGCAAATTTCTTAATCTTTCTCAGTCTGCTTTCTTCTCTCTAAAATGGTATCCTTTTTACTTTAATTACATATGTAACCCAGCATGCTATTTTATTATTTCAAAATACTATTATTTCAACATGTAATCCATATAAACCTTATTAGTAAGAGCTTTACATTCTTTTCCCATCCTAAGTCTTTGAAATCTGCTATGTATTTTTCAAGGATAGTACATCTCAATTTAGACTAGTTACATTTCAGGTTCTCAAAGGCATTTATACTATTGGACAGCATAGTTAAAACACTTTAGTCATAGCAGAATGCTCAAGATCTATTGCTAAATTAAAAGGCAGGCTGCGGGTGTACCTGGGTGGCTCCGTCAGTTAAGTGTCTGCCTTCAGTTCAGGTCATGATCTCAGGATCCTGGTATTGAGACGCATGTGGGGGTCCCTGCTAGGTGGGGATCCTGCTTCTCCCTCTCCCTCTGCCCTTCCCCCCCCACACTCATTCTCTCTCTGTCTGTCTCAAATAAATAAATAAAATCTTTTTAAAAAGTCAGGCTGCAAAACTATGCTGCATGATCTAATTTTGTAACACATGCATGAAAATATACATATGTATTGATGTGCAGAAAATAATGTTGAAACGGTCCACAACAGAAATTTGTATTGGGGATATTTTTTATATTTTATTTGTCTACTTTTATGTATTTTTGTTTGATCATGTCTTTCTTTTATAGTTAGAAAAACAAATGTGATTTTCTAAAGGAGAGATGTATTTTGTTTCTTATTATCACTGTAACAAATTGCTACAAATGTACCTTAAAACAACACAAATTGGTTATCTTACAGTTCTGTAGTACAGAAATCTGAGACAAGTTTCACTGGACTAAAATCAATGGGTCTGCAGGGTTTTATTCCTTCTGGACCCCCGAGAGCAGAATCTGTTTCTGTGCCTTTTCCAGCTTCCAGAGGCTGCCTACATTCCTGGCTCATGGTCCCCTTCCTCTGTTTTCAAAGCCAGCTATGTTGCATCTCTCTAATCCTACTTCTGATGTCACATCTCTTACTCTGACTTTCTTTTCTGCCTCCCTCTTCCATATTCTCCCTTGTGATTACATTGAGCCCATCTGGATAATCAAGGATAATCTCCCTATTTTAATGTCAGCTGATTAGCAACCTCAATTTCATCTGTAACTCCATTCCCCTTTGCTTCATAACATAACATAATCCAGGAATTAGGACATGAACAACTTGGAAGGGTCATTATTCTGCCTACCACAAAAGGCACGGTCATGATTTGTATGGGCTAACAAATATTTCTCTTCTCCTCTCAGGCATGTGGTAGGCCTATACTTCCCTGATGCCTTAGGATATGACTTGCTTTGGCCAATGCAATATGAGTGGAAGTGACATGTGTCACTCCTGAGTAGAAGCATGTGGTTTGCCATGTTCTTTTTGCCCTGCCTTTGTTATAAGAGAAGTATTGAGTGAGATGGCACCTATGTCAGCTGGATCTGAGAGAGATTAAGATAAGCAGAGCCTTCCTACTCTCTTCCACTGGCCAGACTCAGTCAGTGAGAAATAAATGGTATGGTCGTGTGTTATTCCACTGAGATTCAGGGGTTGTTTGGTCCTACAGACAAACTTAGCTTTTCCTGACTGGTAGAAGAGGTTAAGAAATGTATCTATTTTAGTTAGGGGAGTGTGTGCATAAATGCTGAGACAGGTAAGTGATAAAGACCATGAGAGTGTGAAGAGAAAACAGGGACATTAAGCTGGCACTGGAAATAAGCTATGTTGATCACCACACCTTCTCCTAAGTTAAAAACAAAATGGCTCATCCATGTTAGAGGCATCCCTGGGCCCACCCCTAAGCTCTAGAGAAGCTGTGAGGTTCTCAGAGAAGCCCTGAGTTTTATAATAGGATCCTTCTTCTGCTTAAGCCCTCCAGCTGCCGGCCCAAGGGAACTTTGGATATGTGGGGCCCTCAGGAGTGTTTTCCCTGAAGCATCAGCTCCTCAAGGCTTCTTAGGCTGATGAAGTACTGCATTCTAGAGGACTCTGGACTCCCTGAAGTTTGTATGTGGATCAGGGACATGTTTTCGGGCCACCCCAAGGCTGAGTTGCTGCCTCGCTGTATCTGTAAGCCCTATGTAGGACCCAGTAGTTTGCAAAACACGTTCACTTTTGTGTTTTCATTTTGTCCTCTCAATAATTTCATGAGATGAGCAAGGATTCTTGTTTTTTTAGATAAAGATGCTGAGCGTTACAGTGGTAGAAAAAAGAGCTGGGAATAGAATCGGGAGTGGGATTCCTCCCACACCAGGGTTGTGAAGAATACCTCCAGAGAAATAAATGTACCTCAGTGGGCACCACTCTATGATGATGATGGTCTATGATGATTTGTTGAGCACCTACTGTGTGCTCTGTGTTGCTGTCCCTAATATGGCTGAAAGTATAGTGCCAAGAAGCCACAGAGGACACTCCCCAAATCAGTCAATTACTTCATAACCATCCATTTCTCTTTAGTTGAATAGATATATCCTCCTAGTCCCACTTAGAAAACCTAAGAAGTTATTAATTCAGACTAATAGTAATGAGGTTTGTGCAAAAACTAAGTACCAGGTACTGGTGCTTTTCTGGCCATTTCAGAGCTAGCAGTAATTCAAAACAACTTTCCCAGAATTGAGCTGACATCACTCACAGAAGCTGTACACAGAGATGTTCTGGCCTAAGAAAGCCCTCCATGAAATGAAGCTATTAAGTGAAAGAGTAGTGTGAAACTCAACTATATTAAGAATACAGAGAGAGCATGGGCCACCTGAGTGGTGCAATAGGTTAAGCCTCCAACTCTTGGTTTCTGCTCAGATCCTGATCTCAGGGTTGTGAGATCTAGCCCCGTGCAGGCTCTGCACTCAGCACACAGTCTGTTTGACTCTCTCTTCTTCCCTCTCTCTGCCCCTCCTTCCTGCTCTCTTCCTCTCTCTCTCTCAAACTAAATAAGTAAATCTTAAAAAAAAAAAAGAATAGAGGGCAAAAAATATATATAAAAGTTTACTAGATAGAAAAGAAAAAACAAATCAAGAGAAGGTGGAAATACCATATATTAACTTCTAAGAGGACACAACAAAGTCAGAAGATATAAATTATCACTCCAAGATAGGACACTTGATAACTTTTTAATGTGTTTGAAAAAAAAGGGGCCTCTTAGGACTTACTTTGGGATCCCACTTCGAACCTGTGTTGATGTTAATTTATGGATGTGTTGAACTAATCGAATTCAATAAACATGGATGTCTCTAGCATCCAGATGCTCCTCTGGTAGACAGTCACACTGGGCTAGCAGCACACAGGCATGGGAGGATTGCATGGTCATCCTGACGCTGGGCCACATTTAAAATTGGGGGGCCCAAGCAAAGCTTTCTGAAAGGCCATCTCACCCATTACTGCCTGAAAAATGGATAGACCTGGCCCCATTTGTACACTACCATAGCCTTCTCTGGATTAGAAAAAGCCTGAATTTAAAATGTACCCATATTCAAATTACAGCATATGAAGGATAAACCAATCAAGATGTGGCATTTTAAGCTTCATTTTAAAGAATAAGCTAAACCAAATCCTCCCACTATAATTCAAAAAGTATTAATATAGCACTTAGTATGTTCCCCAATCTGTGCCAGCCATTATGGAAGATGGTAAGGAATTGTAAAACCCAGCCTCTGTACTCTAGTAGCTGATAATTTCATTAAGGAGAAGATTCATGAAACCCTATACAAAAGAATAAAGTTCAGACCAAAATGAGGTGGAAATAGTTCATGCAGAAGAAAGTTTGGAAGAGGAGAGATCAATGTGAGACTGACCAGGTATTTACCAAACATGAACTGTGTGCCAAGCTCTGTTCTACACACCAGAGATACAGTGTGAAAAATACAAAGTTGTTGCTCTCATGGAGTTTATGTTGTCACACATGGGACACGGAGAGCACACTAGTAAATAAATAAATACAGCCTATCACCTCTGACAGTGGTAAGTGCTCTGAAGAATGAACAGAGTGCTGAGGTGGTGCCTATGTACAGGGAGGCCAGGAACACCCCCTCCAAGGAGGTGACCTTCGAGCAGAATCCCTACTGATGTGAGGAAGGGAGCCCCAAAACACAGGAGAAGAGTGTTCTCTGCAAAGAGAACAGCAAGTGAGTTGACATGATGTTGCTCTGTTCCAGAACAGCAAAAAGGCTAATGGGACTGGAGCTGGGTAAGCACAGGAGAGATGTCCAACCTGGCCCAGAAGACTTCACTCAAGAGTTGAGATTTGAAATGGGATCAGCTTGTCAGCCTGCCCAGATGGGGAGAGTGTTCCAGCTGATCGGTTAAATTTCCACCACCTGGTGCCATAAGGACTTATAATTAGGTTAATTAGAGAAAAGTACAGAGAATTAGAGAGTTACATTTCTTACATGTCTATAGGGCTTACATTTGAGGACTCTAGTTAACAGTTTTTATAACACCTCTATTTGCTCACATCATTTGCTCCCTTATCAACTGTTTTGGGTTTTAATTGCTTATACTTTTTTTAAAACTCATCTCAGAGTGATAATGATAAAGAGAGCAAAATCGGAGTGAATAATTCTGTCTTGGAGCGCCTAGGTGGCTCAGTGATTTAAGCGTCTACTTTTGGCTCAGGTCATGATCCTGGGGTCCTGGGATGGAGCCCCACATCGGGTTCCTTGCATAGTGCGGAGCCTGCTTCTCCCTCTCCCTCTGCCTCCCACTCCCACTGCTTGTGCTCTCTCTCTGTCTCTGACAAATAAATATAAATCCTTAAAAAAAGAAAAAGAATTGTTAAAAAAAAAAAAAAGAAGAAGAAGAACTGTGGGCTTTAAAGTTCACGTCCTGTGAAATGTAACTCTGACCCCTGTAAGTCCGCAATTATCATTGGTTGTCTTATTCAATAAATTGGACCCTTATATTAATACTTGAATTGACATCACTGTTTTCTGAAAGGTGTAAATAACTAGGACATTTCTTTTACAAGTCCCTTCTTCTTTTTTTCATGAAGGTAAAACATTCTGTCTGTGTTGAAGTTTTTTTCAAATAAAGAGTTTGAAACCTTTGTTTTATTTTCTATCTCCCAAATTTTATAATCTGTACTTTGGCGGGAAGGTGGTTCTGCCCTCGAGGGTATTTTTAAATTATTGGTTTTTTTAATTATCGTAAAATACACATAACATAAAATTCACCACCTCAGCCGTTTTTAAGTGTACAGATTCAACAGTGTTAAGTATATTCACATGATTATACAATTTCCAAAACTTTATCTTACAAAACTAAAACTCTATCAAACAATTCCCTGTTCCATGTTCCCATGCTCCAACCTCCTCAACCCCATCCCTCAAAGTCCCTGGCAATCACAACTCTACTTTCTGCCTCTATGAATTTGACTACTCTTCGTATCTCATATAAATGGAACCATACAATATTTGTCTTCCTGTGACTAGCTTACTTCATTTAGTATAATGTCCTCAAAGTCCATTCACGTTGTAGCATGATGTCAGGATTTTCTTTTTCTTTCTTTCTTTCTTTCTTTTCTTTCTTTCTTTCTTTCTTTCTTTCTCTCTCTCTCTCTCTTTCTTTCTTTCTTTGTAAGGCCATTGTATGTATATACCAGACTTTTTATCCATCCATCTGTCCATGAACATTGAGATGGCTTCCCCTTTTTGGCTATTTTGAACAATGCTGCTATAAAAACATGGGTGTTTGGATACCAGTTTGAGACATTACTTTCAATTATTTTGTTTTCTGGGAACTCTCTTTCTCTTTCTTTCTCTCTCTCTCTCTCCCCATCTCTCTCTTCTCTCTGTCTCTCTCAAAAATATATATCTGAGGACACGAATTATAATTTTTTAAAGTTTTTTCCATGAATCAACTCCTAGGGATTAATTTTTATTTTGTTTTGTTTAATATTACACAGTTCTGTCTCTGAAGACTTTGGTTTCCCATCCATACTTAAGAATGAGGCAATAGAAAAGCTCACCATCAGCTATGTGTCTTGTCAGGGCTTATCAACTGGCAGGCATCATTTTAGGTGAACAGATAGGGGGCAGCCATTAAGCTTTGGACCTCATAAAATGGAAGGAGAAAGGGCTGTATGCTGAGGCAATAATTCACATGCTCACTGCCCAGTTTCTCATGAGACAATTCTTCCACTTCTTTTTTTGGTGCTTTTGTTTGTTTTGTTTTATGAATTTGCTTACATTATTTTTCCCCAGCTTTATTAAGAATGTGATTGAAAACTAAAAATTATATTTATTTAGGTTGTACAATGTGATTTTTTTTTGTCTTTTTAAGGTGTACAATCCGATGATTTAATATACATATGCATTGTGAAATTATACACAATGGAATATTATGCAGCCATAAGAAAGGAAATCTTGCTGTCTGGGATAACATAGATAGACCTTAACAGCATTATGTTAAGTGAAATAAGGCAGATGCAGAAAAACAACTATTATATGATCTCACTTATATGTGCAATTTAAGAAGGTCAAACTCATAGAATTAGAGAAAAGAATGGTGGTTGCCAAAGTGGGGGGTGGGGAGAAATGGGGAGATGTTGGTTAAAGGGTACAAACTTTCAGTTATAAGATGAATAAGTTCTGGGGATCTAATATACAGCATGATAACTATAGTTATTATTATTGTATTATATTCTTGAAATTTCCTAAGAGAGTAGACCTTAAATGTTCTCACAACACATGCAAAAAAAAAATGGTATCTTTCCATTTCTTTTGAAACCGAATCAATCAATCAATCAATGTCTCCCTCTCACTCTTGCTGTCTCTGTCTCTATTTCACTGCTTGGAGAGAGTGAGGCATTCTCTGCAGAGAAGCGTAGGTGTTGAATATTCTATCTACAGACTTTCCAGTAGCTCCTCTGTTTTTAGCCCCATATTCTCTATCTCTGCAGACCTGGCAGTTCTTGAGTTCTAAGCCCTCCAAGCTTCTGAGGGATATCTGCACAGTCTCCTCAACTACAACATCTACCATGCATTCTTTTTTTCTTTAAGATTTTATTTATTTATTTTTGACAGAGAGAGCGAGAGAGCACAAGCAGGAGGAACGGTAGAGGGACAGGGAGAAGCAAGCTCCCGGCTGAGCAGAGAGCCCAATGTGGGACTCGATCCCAGTACCCCAGGATCACGACCTAAGTGAAAGGCAGACACTTAACCATTTGAGCCACCCAGGCACCCCCACCATGCATTCTTTTAAGTGAGGTTTCCTCCTCCCTGCCTCGTTCAATACTTATTCTATTACCCACTTTGGTCTGCAGAAATTTGTTGAGACCTCTGATCAACTGATGCCCTCTATTTATTTTTGTAAGTTCATAACTTTATCCTTTAGAATAATTTTTAGGGGTTGGAGGGAGAGGAGATAAACACACATGCTTAATCCACCATATTGAATTACAAGTCTGAAAGTGTAGTTCAGAAATCTTACCATTTCCACTGCTCTCCTTCCTGCAGATTCAGGCTCCCATCTGGGATCATTTCTATTCAGCCCTGGGAACTTCTTAAGTATTTCCTGCAGTGCAGGTCTAGTGCCAACAAATTCTCTCAGCTTTTGTTTTTCTGAAAATGCCTAGATTTGGCCATCATTTTTCTATTTTAAAAACATTTTACTTTCAATTAATCTTAAGCTTACAGAAAATTGCAAGAATAGTACAAAGAACTCCCAAGAATTATTTTTAACTGGTAATATTTAATTGTTAACATTTTGCCACATTTGCTTAATCATTTTATCTGTCTCTCCCTCTCTCTCTCTGTCTCTGTATATGCTCCATATATATTATAATTTTTGATATTATACATAATTTTGTATAATATACATACTAGCATAATATAATTTTTGAACCCATTTGAAAGTAAGTTGTGAAAAAAAAAGAAAGTAAGTTGTGGATATAATAACTCAGATTTAGGGAATTAACATAGAAACAATACTATCACTTAATCCATAGATCTCACACACATTTTACTGATTGTACTGATAATATTCTTTAAAAATCTACAATCCCATCCGGAATCACATATTGCATTTGATTATCATGTCTCTTTCATTTCCTTTGATCAGGAAGATTATTTCTGTTTTTGTCTTTCATGACCTTGATATTTTTGAAGAATCTATGCCACTTATTTTGCAGAATATCATTCAGTTTGAGTTTGTCTGGTATGTCTTCATTATTCAAGAGAGATTTTTTTGTTTGTTTGTTTGTTTGTTTGGTAGGAATAACATAGAAGTGATGCTGTGTCCTTCCTGGTGCATCCTATCAGAGGGTGACAACAATGACAGTTGTCCTCATTACTGATAATGTTAAATTTTACTACTTGGTTAAGATGGTGTATGTCCCTAAATAGACAAAACAATACTGAAAAAGAAAAAGTCAGAAGACTTACTCTTCTCAGTTACAAAGCTACAGTATCAAAATAGCATGGTACTGGCATAAAAACAGACATGTAGGCCAATGCAATAGAATAAAGAGCCTTAAAATAAACCCTTACATATACAGTCAAATGATTTTCCACAAAGGTGCCAAGAACATTCAATGGGGAAAGGACAGTCTTTTCAACAAATGCTCTTGGGAAATTGGATATTTACATGAAAAGAAAAAAGCTGGACCCTTCAATTATATTATATTCAAAAATTATCAAAATGGCTCAAAGACCCAAAGGTAAGAGCTAAAACTATAAATCTCTCAGAAGAGAACATAAGGGAATCTTCATAATATTGGATCTTGGCTATGACGCCAAAAGTAGAAGCAACAACAACAAAAATTAGATAAATTAGTACATCAAAATTTTAAAATTTTGCATCAAAGGGCATAATCAACAGAGTAAAGAGGCAACCTACAGAATAAAGGAAAATATTTCCAAATCCTCTACTTCATAAGGGGTTAATATCCAGAATACATAAAGAACTCCTACAACTCAGCAACAGCAACAATTAAAAAAAAAAACATTCAAAAATGGGCAAAGGACATGAATAGATACTTCTCTAAGATATCCAAATGATAAAGAAGCACATGAAAAGATGTTCAATATCACTAATCATTGGGAAATGCAAATCAAAACCACAATGAAATGACATTTTACACCCATTAAGAGGGCTATTATCAAAAACAAAAAACAAAAACAAAAACCAGAAAATAACAAGTGTTGGAGAGGATGTGAAAAAACTGGAATCTTCGTGCCCTACTGGTGGGAATATAAAATGGTGTAGCCGCTATGGAGTATGACAGTTCCTCAAAAAATTAAACATGGAATCAGCATATTATACAGTGATTCTACTTCTGGGTACATACCCAAAAGATTTGAAAGCAGGATCTTGAAGAGATATTTGTACACTCATGTCCATAATAGTATTATTTACAATAGCTAAAACATGGAAGCAACCCAAGTGTCCATCGATGGATGAATGTATAAACAAAATGTGGCATATACATATAATTGAATATTATCCCACCTTAAAAAGAAAGGAAATTCTGAGACATGCTACTGCAGGGATGAACCTTGAAGACATTATGATAAGTGAAATAAGCCAGTCACAAAAAGACAAATAATGTATGATTTCATTCATATGAAGTACCTAGAATCATCAAATTCATAAAGATAGAGAGTAGAATGGTGGTTGCCAAGGGCTGTGGGAAGTGGGGAATGGGGTTTTATTCTTTGATGGGTGCATAGTTTTACTTTGGGAAGATGAAAAGTCTCTGGAGATAGATAGTAGTAGTGATAGTTGCACAACAGTGTGAATGTACTTAATGCCACTGAAATGTACACTTAAAACGTAAATTTTATATTATGTAGATTTTACAATTAAAAAGATGGCATATGCCATGTTTCTCCACTGTAAAGTAAATAAGTAATAAAAATAAGTAAATATTGTAGTTACCATATTTGTTACTTCCTTTATTAACATTGAAAATATGATTCTCATTATCCCCATTATATTATTCACCAATCCTCTTGTTTGTAATCAGTCTCTCAACCATATTGGCCATCTCCTAACTCTGCCTCCACCAACCATACTGGCCAAATCCTTGACCCTGCCCCCACCGATGTGCTAGTTGAATTCCTGCCTGCCATAAAGGTGAAATGAAGGCCTTAAATTTTGGAGGATATTTTCACTGGTTATAGAATTTCAGGTTGACAGATTCTTTTTTTCTTTCATCTCTTTAAAAGATGTCATTCCATCTGGCTTCCATTGTTTCTGACAAAAAGTCAGCCATCATTCTTACTGTCATACTTCTGAATGGATCATGCTTTTTCTCTGGGTGCTATTGTGCTATTAAGGTTTTCTCATTATCTTTGGTTTTCAGCAGTTTGATTATAGTGTAACTATAATGCCTGCATAAGCCTCAATCTCTCTTCCCCTTTAAAAGTGGCCCTGGAGGTTACGCTTTTTAAGATGACCACATTACAAGATGGAAGGAGCGTAGAAATCAGAGTCAGTGCTTGAAGGAGAGCCATGAAGAAAGCTGACTGCCCCACTGAGACTGAGGTTGGTAAACAAGCAAACAACAACAACAAATTTTGTGATTTTAAGCCACTGTGATTTGAGGGTTTATTACAATAGTCTAACCTGGCCTATCTTGACTAATGTATTAATCAAAGCATGTAATAAGACTATTTTAACAAGTAAAAAGGAAGCTAGGTAGCATGCATATTGTTATCACCCATGAACAATACTATGAGTATATGCTATGTATTAGTATTTAGGTGAAAACTCACACACATGTGCACATATACACACATATTTAAGTTGCCATGTCATTAAAGTAGATCTCACAGATCATTAGAAAAATAACTTCCATATTTAAAAGAGATTGACTTTCTTACTTCATACCTTGAGAGTTCAAGTGGCTACATGACCAATAATACAAGTTATACTCACAAGTATTGTATTATCCATGTACTTTGTAACAAAGGGGGGGAAAAAAACTATGCCTTCAAAGTTAGTGTCTTTAGGCCAAATATTGGAGTCTAAACCAAAGTCAAACATCACATTTTAGAAAAATCAAATACTTCTAAAGAGATTATTCCACCTACCACAGAGGTATGAAATTTGTACTTACTACTTGATTGTCTATTCCATTTCTAGGAAATAAGCACTGTTATTAAGGCCAGTGAGAAGACCCATCTGCTTAATATCAGGCTTGGACTTGAGTTCTCCCTTGACACTGAGGCTGGGTGTTAGAACGATGCAAATTTGAGTTGGTCTTAGATGGGCTGAAAAGGGAGTTAATGCTGAAAGACCTCATGATTTCATGATATAAGCTGTTAGCAGTGTAACTGTGCATAACTTAGCTTCTTTGTGCCCCAGTTATCTCACTTGTAAAGTAATTTTTGCTGATGGTTCTGGTTCTTGTGAGAAATGTAGAACAAGCTGGTACATAAAAACCATTTAATGTTGCAATCATCATCAGAGTCAATATCATCATCACTCTAGTAAGGGAATTCAGATGTTATTAGTACTGACCACAACTTTGTCATCCACTTTGTATAAGAATGTGAAAAAAAAATGTAGGCAACATCATCTTGGATCTTTCTTTCCTCCTTGAGTGAAACATGAGTATCACTATAAATGGCATACATGTTAAACACCTGAGAATTGTGATAGGTGTCTTAAAAGTAGAAAACAAGAAATACATTTCTGAACTAGGTTTCTCCAGATTTCAAAAGAAACTTTCCATTAAATGTTAGAAAAATCAGAGCATGCCATCTTGGAAAGATACTTTCAAATTGTAGGAAATCAGCCTTAAGCAAGCCATATATACAGGATTTTTTTCTCATACTTTTAAAAACTGTTTTGGAATCAACTTGTCATTCCTTTGTATCAGCACACCACATACATTAGACAAAACACAGGGGTTATATTAATACAAATACAACCAATCAGACCTCAAGGTAAATGCATTATAAATTATCTTTTCATTAGTTAATCCTGAATACCCAAATTCTTGGAAGTATGGTGGAATCACAATCATCAGAAGGCCTCAAGGGACACATAAAGCTTTCAAACATGTGAGGATTTGAATAAGGTAACCTGGCAAATAGAGTTTTGAAGTTGGCAGTGTAGCTTGCTCCATTTACAGCACAGATTCACAAAGTATCCTTTCCATCTCCCTTGGTTTACAGGCGGCCAACTTACATGGCCAAGTCAGCTCACTAAATAAGGATGTTATGTTCCAGGCTCACTGAATTTGGCGTCTCCAGAGTAGTTTTTCCTCTTCATCAGTTAGCTAGGGTTGGAAAAGTCCAAGAGTCAAAAATTTAACTATAATCACAGGAGCTACAAAGTACAATGCTTATAAAACCACCCAACTATTTCTTCAAAGGCTTAAAACCTACCAAAAGACTCACCTCATATGCTGCTCAAAAAACCCTGAATTGACATGTTCCAGCACCACCACAGGACAGCATGCAGATAGGGTAACCTTAGAACCAACCAAAAATAGATGGTACCTTCTGGATCTGCTAAAATTTTTTTTAATTTATTTATTTTAGAGAGAAAGTGAGAGCAGGGGGAGAGGCAGAGAGAGAGAGAGAGGGAGAGATAGAATCCTCAAGTAGAATCCCTGCTGAGCGTGGAGCCCGATGAGGGGCTTGATTCAGGACCCTGAGATCATAACCTGAGCAAAAATGAAGAGTTGGAGGCCTAAACAACTAATCTACCCTGGTGTCCCTCTGCTAAAATCTTGGTAAGCAAATTAATACACTAATTTTAGGTTTATTCGACTAAAATAGGATGGATGTACCATAGCACTAACCAAAACCTTCAAAAAGTTGGTCACAGACAAAGTGTCTTCAAGCATACAGCTGCATATTTGAGCTTGATTGTCTGTATAGGATTTGCAGGCAGGCCAAAGACCTGTGGAACAGGAATTTGTGCCTTAAATTAGTATTGCTTAATACATTCATAAGGGATTTACAAAGCCATGGAATTGTCCATTTTATAAAGCTGGAATGCTGTTGGCTTAAGCATTATTTGGGACTTTAAAAAAATCATGAAAAGACCTGTTTTTAGTTTATTGTTTTTTCTTGAAAAAATCTAATTAGGAAAAAGTGGATCTCATATTTCTATTGCATTGAAAGGTTTGAACTTCATGATTAATAGTATTGGCAGCAAATAGAGTAAACAGTCCTCCTTAAATGTATTTTGATTAAATACATTTAGAGTTCCACTTATGATGCATTTTGCCATGTTCAATATGGTGCTAGACATGGGTGGAAAAACAGCAGATATTTTTCCAAGCAGAAGGCATGAGATTGCTAAAATCCTCAGCCTCCACCACAACATTAATTAGTGTGTTTCACCAACCAAGGCTGTAAGATTTGTAAATGAAATTCTAGAAGGGGCATCAAGCTAGAACAGGATATGGAAGCCAAATGGAAAACATGAACCAATAAAAGAAAAAAGCTAAACTAGCTAGAAGTCTTAGTTTAGTCTTTGAAGTCAGTTCAAGTCTTGCATGCTTTAATTCTGATGTAATCTTAAAATGGTGGGTACAAACAAGAACTCAGAAACAGCTTTTGTAACTTTTGGACCAAATGCACATGAATCAGTTTGTTGATGGCTATAATGATTACACAGTGGTCTTTGTTGAATTACATCTGAATTAAAACCGTCATTCTCCTTAGGCTGAAATATAATGAATACTTATGAACAAGAATAGCCATCCTTCAAACACTTTCACCACCCCCCACATGCACACGTATAAAAACTTTTACATAGTATGTTACATTTTGTTGATATATCACATTATTAGCCTTAACAGCATAAGCTTTTGCACGCCAGCACATTCTTCCTGTATGACAATGTGTTTTTTCCTTCTTTGTCCTGTCATTTGTCTCATTTCACATTCTAGTTAATGAGATGATTGCTTTTCTGTGTGCAAGAATATTTTTCTGAGAAGATATAATTCTCTTGATTTGAAAAAAAGTATATTTCTGGCAGGATAAGAATTTCAAACACATATGGCATAGAGGACCATGCCCATAATAATCTTAATGGACAAAAAAATTCTTCAATTAGAATCACAGTCCATTAAGTGTATTCTTCTTGTCTGCTGACAAGCCTTAAAAATGAATAGCACACAAAATGAAAAAATGCACACTGATCTTTTTGTAACACCCATTTAAAATTCTTAGATGGAATAAGTGTTACCACTATATTATAAAGAATTTTTCATAATAATTATTTTTTATTCTTCGAAAGAAATTTAAGCTATTTTCTTTTGATGATAAATGCAAAAGTTTAGTTCATATATGTCAATTTGACTTAAAAAGAAGAGTACATAAAAAGTAAACAGATTTGATTTAAAATACACGTGATCGCAGTACTCATAATGGGAATTGAATAGGTGGGTTTATATTTATTTATAGAATGTATGTGTGAATAATTAACAAATAAGGGCACCTAACTGAGAACCACAATTATACAGGAATAGGGTGAGCCACGTAATGCAAGTGCAGAGTAACATGACGGCAGTGCTATTGTATTTAGACAGTAGAAAATAGCCCACAAGAGTAAGGAGAAAGCCATAACCATGATTTTCTGGCAGGCAATCAGAAAATTTCAGCCTCACTAAGTTATTAAGTGCCTAATAAGTGCTGAGAATATGCATATGACCTATAAATAAAAAGTGTAACACAATTGATAAGTACTATAGAAAGATATGTACAAGGTACACAAGACAGAAAAGGTCAACTCAGTTGAGTTGTGTGTGGAGGGTACACAGGGTCAGATAAAGCTTTAAGGAGGAGAGAATGAATTGGGCCTTTGAAAAATGAGTAGACCTACGACCCAACAATTGCACTACTGGATATTTATCCAAAGGATGTAAAAATAATGATTCAAAGGGGCACATGCACCCCAATGTTTATAGCAACAATGTCCACAATAGCCAAAATATAGAAAGAGCCCAGATGTCCATCGACAGACGAATGGATAAAGATGTGGTGTGTGTGTGTGTATATATATATATATATATATATATATATATATATATATAATGGAATATTACTCAGCCATGAAAAAGAATGAAATCTTGCCATTTGCAATGACATGGATGGAACGAGAGGGTTTTATGCTAAGCAAAATAAGACAGCCAGAGGAAGACAAATACCATATGATTTCACTCATATGTGGAATTTAAGAAACAAAACAGATGAACATAGGAGAAGAAAAGGAAAAATGAAATAAGATAAAAACATAGAGGGAGGCAAACCATAAAAGACTCTTAACTCTAGGGAACAAACTGAGGGTTGCTGGAGGGGAGGTGGGTGGCGAGGTGGGGTAAGTGGGTGATGGACATTAAGGAGGGCACTTGATGTAATGAGCACTGGGTGTTATATGCAACTGATGAATCACTAAATTCTACCCCTGAAACTAATAATACACTATATGTTAACTAAATTGAATTTAAATAAAAAAATTTTTTTAAATGAGTAGGGTTCTGCAGGTGGAAGAGGGGAAGGTATTCTCAGGCAGACAGAACAGGTATGAAACTGCCATGACCTAATTGTGAGTTGCAAGTGATGTGTTCAGTGGTTTTCAAAGTGTGGTCTGTAGACTCCTCTTTCAGGGGGTCCATGAAGTCAAACACATTTTCATAAGAATACTAAGATGTTATGTGCCTTTTTCACTGTGTTGATATTTACACTGAAGATGCTAATGCAACAGTAAGTGAAACTGCTGACCTCTTTCTATCAAGGAGGTAGCACCAAAATGATGATATTTTTCACTTAAAAAAAAAAAAGGTTTCCCTTAAAAATGTCCAGAAGTGGGCACCTAGGTGGCTCAGTCAGTTAAGCAGCCAACTCTTGATTTCGGCTCAGGTCATGATCTCAGGGTGGTGAGATCGAGCCTGCATCAGGCTCTGTGCTCAGCAGGGAGTCTGCCTGAGATTCTCTCCCTCTCCCCCTGCCTCTTCCCCTGCAAGTGTGCTCTCTCTTTCTCTAAAATAAATAAATAAATCTTGGGGGGCGGGAAGGAATGTCCAGAAGTATTAACTTCACTAAATGTTGACCCTCCAGTACACACCTTTTTGATATTCTAATTGATGAAATAGGGAAGTAAACAAACAGAAAGCATGCCTGCTGCATACCACAGTATAAAGGTTATTTCCAGAAAAAGCACTTGTGCAGTTTGAGTGGCCAGCTGACCTAGCCACTTTTTTCATGGAACACCATTTTAATTTGAAAGGACTAACATACAAATTATAGTTATTTGGCAGGTGTTTTCTAAAAAACGTACAAAGTGAGGGGTGCCTGGGTGGCTCAGTCGTTAAGTGTCTGCCTTCAGCTCAGGTCATGGTCCCAGGGTCCTAGGATCGAGCCCCGCATTGGGCTCCCTGCTCTGTGGGAAGCCTGCTTCTCCCTCTCCCACTACCCTGTCTCTGTCAAATAAATAAAATCTTTTAAAAAAAAAGTACAAAGTGAGACTGTTACTTCAAGGAAAACAACAGGCAATATTTTTTTCTGATAATAAAATACAAGCTTAGAAATGAAAATCAGAATTCTCAAAAACTTATGTCTACCATTGTGAGTTTGACAGCTTCCCAATACTTCTTAAAGATTCTTCTGATGAGATTAGTGATCTTTGATATTGTACAATAAAATGTCAACATTCGGATCATCTGCATAACTCAGTGAACTATTTTTTTTTTCAAAAGACCAGTGCATGAGGTTACAAAATTTTACGTGGATAAAAGATCCATTCGAAGAGCAACATAGACCAATGGATTTTCATGTAGCCAAATACTGAAAATAATTAATATGGTTTCAGATTCTATATGGCAACTAACCTTTCGGAATCTACCAGTTTTTCAAGTGTTGGTGTAGTATAAAGAATACCCATATTGGGGCGCCTGGGTGGCTCAGTCGTTAAGCATCTGCCTTCAGCTCAGGTCATGATCCCAGAGTCCTGGAATTGAGCCCTGCATCGGGCTCCCTGCTCTGCGGGAAGTCTGCTTCTCCCTCTCCCACTCCCCCTGCTTGTGTTCCCTCTCTCACTGTGTCTTTCTCTGTCAAATAAATAAATAAAATCTTTAAAAAAAAAAGAATACCCATATTTATCTGAGAAGGCTATTAAAATACCCTCCCTTTTCCAACTCCACATTTGTGTCAGGCCAGATTTTCTTTATATAGGTTGACCAAAACAACATAATACAACAGATTGAAAAGAGAAGCAGCTATAAGAATTCAACCATCTTTTATTAAGCCAGACATTGAAGAGACTTGCAAAAATGCAAAACAATGCTACTCCTTCCCCTAAATTGTATTGTTTCAAAGGTACAGTTTTTTTAAAATAAAAATGTGTAATTGATGCTAACATGATTTAATGAATCTAAATAAAATATTTAATAAGTCTTTTTGAAAGTTCTGTTTTAATTTATAATTTAGTAAATATCAATAGGCAAAAATACATAAGCAAAAGATCTTTGGGGTCCTTAATATTTCCAGGAGTATAAAAGTGACTTGAGACCAAAAATATGGAGATTCTCTGATTTTATTGCATGCAAGGAGAGAAAATAGACATGATAAGGTGTGTAAGATAATAGAGGGGCATGTACTTGATGCTAAGGCCTATGGTCTTTTTCCTATAGGAAAGGGAATCATCTTAATAGCCCTTTGATGATACCAGCAGACACTTTAAATACAAATGAAAAATAAAGATACACATACATATACTTCTTTTGTGTGCAATTGAGTAATGCAGTAATTTTTTATACATTGCTTTATGGAGGTGTAATTTATATACCATAATATTCATTCATTTTAAGATTCAGTGATTTCTTAATAATTCTATTGAGTATTGCAACCATCACCACAGTCCAGTTTTAGAACATTTCCATCTCCCCAGAGAGATCCCTTATGCCCATTTATGTACAGTTAATCCCTGTTTCCATTCTTAGCCCCAAGCAACCATTAATCTAATTTCTGTCTCTACAGATTTGCCTTTTCTGGAAATTTTACATGAATGGAATCATATAATAAATGCTATCAGTCTGTCTTCTTTCACTTAGCATAATGTTTTTGAGGTTCATGTATGTAGCATGTATCAGTAGTTTGTTCTTTTTTGTTGCTGGATAGTATTCCATTGTATACATGGGCAACATTTCATTTATCTGCTCACCAGATATGTGATTGATTGATTTTTGTGTAATTATTCACATTTTGGCTATTATGAATAATGCTATGAACATGTGCATGCAAATTTTTGTGTGGAAATGTTTTTATTTCTCTTGGGTAGATTCCTAGGAGTTGAATTGCTAAGGAGTATAGTAAATATATATTCAACTTTTTAAGGAACCGCCAAATTTCTTCAAAGTGCCAGTTACATTCCTACCAGCAATGTATGAGTTTCTCCATATCCTTGCCCTCTCTGGTTAATGTCTTTTTGATTATAGCTACCCTGGTGAGTGTGACTTGGTATCTCATTGTGGTTTTCATTCGCATTTCTCTGATGACTAATGATGTTGAATACCTTTCCATGTGGTTATTGGTGATTCACATATTTTCCTTGGTGAAATGTTTATTCCAATATTTTGCTGATTTTAAAACTGGGTTGTCTTCTCATTATTGAATTGTAAGAATTCTTTATATATTCTCGACATAAGTCCTTTGGCAGATATATGATCTGCAAACATTTTCTTCCAGCCCTTGGTCTGTCTTTTCATTTTTCTAATGGGATCTTTTTGAAGTACAAAAGTTTTCAATTTCATGAAGTGCTACTTATTTTTTTCATTTATGGATCCGGTATGTAGTTGATTTAATATTGAGGAATTGTTTACCTAACCCAAGGTCATGAAGATTTTTCTCCTGTTTTCCTTCAAAAGTTTCAGGTTTATTGCTTACATTTAGGTCTATGATCAACTTTGAGAAAAATTTTGTATATGGCATGAGATAATTTCTCACTTGGAATCTTCATTGAAAATTGATGATAAATATAAAGACTTATTTCTAGACTCAATTCTGATGCCAACATCACACTGACTTGATTACTGTAGTTGTAGAGTACATTTTGAAACTGGAAAGTATAAGTCCTCTAACTTTGCTCTTATCAAATTTATTTTGACATGGATACTTTGAATTTCCATATAAATTTTAGGATCAGTTTGTCAATTTCTATAAAAACATCTGGAGAATTTTGATGGGGATTATGTTGAATGTTGATAAATTCCAGGAGAATTGGCATCTTGACAATATTGAGTCTTCCATTCCATGAACATGCAATGCATCTTCATTTAGTTAAAGTTTTATTTAAATCCTAGTTAGTTAACATATAGTGTAATTTTGGTTTCAGGCATAGAATTTAGTGACTTATCACTTACATATAACACCCAGTGCTCATTACAGTAAGTGCCCTCCTTAATACCCATCACCCATTTAGTTCATCCCTCATGCACCTCCCCTCTAGCAACCTTAAGTCTGTCCTCTATACTTAATAGTCTCTTATGGATTGCCTCCCTCTTTTTTTCCTTCCTTCCCCTATGTTCATCTGTTTTCTTTCTTAAATTCCACTGAGTGAAATAATATCATATTTGTCATTCTCTGACTGACTTACTTTGCTTGGCATAATCTCTATTCACATCATTGCAAATGGCAAAATTTCATTCTTTTGATGGCTGAGTAATATTCCATTGTGTGTGTATATATAATATATATATATATATATATATATATTATATATATAGAACATCTTCTTTACCCATTCATCAGTCGATGAACATATGGGCTCTTTCCATAATCTGGCTATTGTTGATATGCTGCTATAAACATCAGGGTACATGTGTCCCTTCAAATCAGTATTTTTGTATCCTTTGGGTAAATACCTAGTAGTGCAATTGCTGGGTCACAGGATAGTTCTATTTTTACATTTTGAGTAAACTCCATACTGTTTTCTAAAGAGGCCGCACCAGTTTGCATTCCTACCAACAGGGTAAAAGGGTTCCCGTTTCTCTCCACATCCTTGCCAACATCTGTTGTTTTCCTGTGTTGTTAATTTTAACCATTCTGACAGACGTGAGATGGTATCTCATTGTAGTTGTCATTTGTATTTCCCTGATGATGAGTGATGGTGAGCATCTTTTCATGTATCTGTTAGCCATTTGTATGTCTTCTTTGGAAAAATGTCTATTCATGTCTTCTGCCCATTTCTTTTTCTATCTATCTATCTATTTATTTGACAGAGAGAGACACAGTGAGAGAGGGAACACAAGCAGGGGGAGTGGGTGAGGGAGAAGCAGGCTTCCCGCTGAGCAGGGAGCCCAATGAGGGGCTCGACCCCAGGACCCTGGGATCATGACCTGAGCCAAAGGCACACACTTAACTACTGAGCCACCCAGGTGCCCTGTCTTCTGCCCATTTCTTAACTGGATTGTTTTTTGGGTGTTCAATTTGATAAGTTCTTTATAGATTTGGGATACTGACCCTTTTTCAGATACATCATTTGCAAATATCTTCTCCCATTCCGTAGGTTGCCTTACAGTTTTGTTGATTGTTTCCTTCACTGTGCAGAAGCCTTTTATCTTGATGAAGTCCCTACAGTTCATTTTTGCTTTTGTTTCCTTGCCTCCGGAGCTGTCTAGTAAGAAGTTGCTATGGTTGATGTCAAAGAGGTTGCTGTCTGTGTTCTCCTCTAGTATTTTGATTGTTTACTGTCTCACATTTAGGTCTTTAATCCATTTTGAATTAATTTTGTGTATGGAGTAAGAAAGTGGTATGGCTTCATTTGTTTGCACGTTCCTGCCATTTTCCCAAAACCATTTGTTGAAGAGACTGTCTTTTTTTCATTGGATATTCTTTCCTGCTTTGTCAAAGATTAGTTGACCATAGAGTTATGGGTCCATTTCTGAGTTTTCTCAGAACAGTTGGTTCTGTTTATCTGTGTGTCTGTTTTTGTGCCAGTACCATATTGTCTTGATGACTACAGCTTTGTAATATCTTGAAGTCTGAAATTGTGGTGCCTCCAGCTTTGCTTTTCTTTCTGAAGGTTGCTTTGGCTATCAGGGTCTTTTGTGGTTCCATACATATTTTAGGATTGTTTGTTCTAGCTCTGTGAAAAGTGCTGGCAGTATTTTGATAGGGATTGCATTAAGTGTGTAGATTGCTTTGAGTAGTTTAGACATTTTAACAATATTTGTTCTTCCAATCCATGAAACGTTTCTCCATTTCTTTGTGCCGTCTTCAATTTCTTTCATAAGTGTTCTATAGTTTTCAGAATACAGATCATTTACCTCTTTGTTTAGGTTTATTCCTAAGTATCTTATAGTTTTTGGTGCAACTGTAAATTGGATAAATTCCTTCATTTCTCTTTCTGCCACTTCATTATTTGTGTATAGAGATGCAACAGATTTCTGCACATTGATTTTGTGTCCTGTAACTCTGCTGAATTTGTCTCTCAGTTCTAGCAATATTTGGGTAGAGTCTTTTGGGTTTTCTACATAGAGTATGATGTCATCTGCAAATAGTGAAAGTTTGACTTCTTCCTTGCTGATTTGGATGCTTTTATTTTTTATTGTCTGATTGCTGAGGCTAGGACTTCCAGTAGTATGTTAAATAACAATGGTGAGAGTGGACATACCTACCTTTTTCCTGACCGTCGAGGAAAAACTCTGTTTTTCCCCATTGAGGATGATATTAGCTGTGGGTCTTTTATATATGGCCTTTATGATGTTGAGGTATGTTCCCTCTAGCCCTACTTTGTTGAGAGTTTTTATCAAGAATGGATGCTGTACTTTGTCAAATGCTTTTTCTGCATCTATTGAGAGGATCATATGGTTCTTTTCTTTTATTAATGTGGTGTATCACGTTGGTTGATTTGTGAATATTAAACCATGCTTGCAGTCCAGGAATAAATCCCACTTAATCATGGTGAATCATTCTTTTAATATACTGTTGGATTTTATTTGCTTGTATCTTGTTGAAAATTTTTGCATCCATGTTCATCAGGGATATTGGCCTCTATTTATCCTTTTTAGTGGAGTCTTTAGTTTTGGAATCAAGGTAATGCTGGCCTCATAGTTTGCCTTCCATTTCTATTTTTCAAAACAGTTTAAGAAGAATAGATATAAACTCTTCTTTCAATGTTTGGTAGAATTCTCTTGTTAAGACATCTGGTCCTGGACTTTTGTTTGCTGGGAGATTTTTGATTACTGATTCAAGTTCTTTGCTGGTTATGGGTCTGTTCAAATTTTCTATTTCTTCTTGTTTGTTTTGATAGTTTATATGTTTCTAGGAATTTGTCCATTTTTCCAGATTGCCCAATTTGTTGGCAGATAAATTTTCATAATATTCTCTTATAATTATTTGTATTTCTGTGGTGTTGGTTGTGACCTATCCTCTCTCATGATTTTATTTATTTGGGTCCTTTCTCTCTCTCTCTCTCTCTCTCTCTCTTTCTTCTTCTTCTTCTTCTTTTTTTTTTTTTTTTTTTTTTGATAAGTCTGGCTAGGGTTTTATCAATTTTATTAATTCTTTCAAAGAACCAGCTCCTAGTTTCATTGATCTGTTCTACTGGGGTTTTTTGTTTCCATATCATTTATTTCTGCTCTAATCTTTATTATTTCCCTTCTTCTGCTGATTTTAGGCTTTATTTGCTGTTCCTTTTCTAGTTACTTTAGGTGTAAGGTTAAGTTGTGTATTTGAGACTTTTCTTGCTTCTTGAGGTAGGCCTGTATTGCAATATACTTCCCTCTTAGAACTGCCTTTGCTGCATCCCAAAGGTTTTGGACTATCATGTTTTGATTTTCACTTGCTTCCATGTATGTTTTATTTCTTCTTTAAGAAGAATGGTGAACCCATTCATTCTTTAGTAGGATTTCTTTAATCTCCATGTATTTGTGGTCTTTCCAAATTTTTTCTTGTGGTTGACTTCAAGTTTCATACATTGTGGTCTGAAAATATGCATGGTATGCTCTCAATCTTTTTGTATTGGTTGAGGCCTGATTTGTGACTCAGTATGTGATCTATTCCAGAGAAGGGTCCATGTGCACTTGAAAAGAATGTGTATTCTGTTGCATTAAGATGAAATGTTCTGAATATGTGTGTTAAGTCCATTTGGTCCAGTGTGTCATTCAAAGCCATCGTTTCCCCGTCGGTTTTCTGCTTAAATGATCTGTCCATTGCTGTGAGTGGGGTGTTAAAAGTCCCTACTATTATTGTGTTATTATCAGTGAGTTTCTTTATGTTTTTCATTAATTGATTTATATATACTTGGGTGCTCCCAAGTTGGAACCATAAATATTTACAATTGTTAGGTCTTCTTGTTGGATAGACTCCTTTATTATGATATGGTACCCTTCTTCATCTCTTGTTACCATCTTTGGTTTAAAATCTAGTTTGTCTGATATAAGTATGGCTACTCTGGCTTTTTTTTTTTTTTTTATGTCCATTAGCATGATAGATGGTTCTCCATTCCCTCACTTTCAACCTGCAGTTGTCTTTAGGTCTAAAATGAGTCTCTTACTCAGGCAGCATATGGATAGGTTTGTTTTTCTATCCATTCCAATACTCTATGTCTTTTGTTGGAGTATTTAGTGCATTTACATTCAGAGTGATTATTGATATATATGAATTTAGTGTCACTGTATTACTTGTTAAGTCATTGTTTCTGGAGATTTTCTCTGTTCCTTTCTAGTCATAGTTGCTTTTGGTCTTTCTTTCCCACTTAAAGAGTCCCCTTAAAGATTTCTTGCAGGTCTGGTTTAATAGTCACAAACTCCTTTAGTTTTTGTTTGTCTGGGAAACTCTTTATCTCCCCTTCTACTCTGAATGACAGCCTTGCTGGATAAAATCATCTTGGCTGCATATTTTTCCCATTCAGCATATTTATATCATGCCACTTTTTTCTGGCCTGCCAGGTTTCTGTGGAGAGGTCTGCTGCTAACCTTATTTGTCTTCCCTTGTAAGTTAGGGATTTCTTTTCCCTTGCTTTTAGGATTTTTTCCTCATCTCTGTATTTTGCAAATTTTACTACAATATATCTTGGTGTTGGCCTGCTTTTGTTGATCTTGATGTGCTTTCTCTGTGCCTCCTGGATTTGGATGTCTGTTTCTTTCTCCAGATTAGGGAAGTTTTCAGCTATAATTTGCTCAAATAAACCTGTCCCTTTTCCCCTCTCTTCTTCTTCTGGGACTCGTATGATGCGAATGTTATTATGCTTTATGGAGTCACTGAGTTCCCTAAGCCTACCTTTGTGATCAAATATTTTTCTTCTTCTCTTCAGCTTCACTATTTTCCATAATTTTGTCTTCTATAACACTTATTTGTTCCTCTGCTTCTTCCATCCTTGTGGTCATTACATTCAGTCAGTTTTGCATCTCAGTTACAGCATTTTTAATTTTGACCTGACTAGTGTTTACGTCTTTTATCTCTGTGGTAAGGGAACTCCTGGCGTCTTCTATGCTTTTCTCAAGCCCAGCTAGTATCCTTGTGATTGTTTTTTTAAATTCTGGATCAGGCATATTATATCTGTTTTGATTAGATCCCTGGCCATGACCCTTTCTTATTCTTTCTTCTGGGATGAATTCCTGTCTTGGCATTTTGTCTAGGTCCCTGTCTTCTTCTATGAATTAGGAATGCCTGGTATAGTTCCTGCTCCTGAAAATAATGGCTTTATTAAGAAGAGGTCATACACTGTCCAGGGCCTGGCACTTCGGGATGTGTTTCTGGTGAATGCTGTGTGTACTCTATTGTGTTTTGGCTGCTCTTTCTCTCAGGTCAGTCTTCTGCAGAGTTTCCCCTTCCCTGCAGTGAGGAGTGTTTAGACCTTGTCTAGTGTGTGGCAAATTTAACTCTGTGTACTTTGGTCTGTTTGTTAAAGAGGTCAGATCCTATTTCCAGTAAAGCTGAAATTTTGCAACACTCTAGGGTCAGTAGACTTAGTGTGCACAAGGGGGTTTATGCTGGTCTTCTTGGGGACTGCCACTCTGGCTCTCAGGCACACTTACCCTAGTAAAAATGTACCTGCTGAGGGCAGGGCGGGTGGGGCTTTGTGTAAGCGGCTCAAGCCTCCCATGTGGGTGGTGGGATGCTCACCCTCCAATGTGGGTGGCGAGCTGCTCACTGAAGTCCGTCTGGCTGAGGGGCAAGGGAAAAATGGCATCAACCTGGTCTCTTGTCCTCAGAGAGGGGAGTTCCCACCCATCACTGTCCAGGAAGTCCTCTGAGAAGAGCAAACAATCTCCCCTCACATGTCCCAGGAATCTCTCAGATCCCTCCTTTCTCCCTGTGTCCTAGCTGTCTGCCTACCTAGCGGCACAATGCTCCTATGTTTTATGTCAGGTGTGCCAACTGAGTTTCAAAACTCCACATTTTAGGGACCTGGTGTGGCCCGGATCTACACTGATCCTTTGGGGAAGGGTCTCACCGCACTGTGGCTGGTGCCAGTTTGTTCCAGAAGGGCAGTTGCATGAATGCACAGGGGCTTAGAGTTTATAGTAAAACACAGCAAAAAGCCGGTGTCCCAGTTAGCTGCCCTCAGCAGGTGGTTTTTGCTCCCATGCTAATAAACTGGGCAGTACAATGCCAGCTCTTTTGTCCCCTCAGAGACAGTGTCACCTCTCCCAAATGCGCTCTAAGAAGGGGAACTATTTCTCCCAGTGCAACCCATTGGATTCTCAGACCATGCTGTTTGCTCCTGGGCCTCTGCCCTCTTTCTCCACAGGAGCACCGCTATGCCCATCAGGATCCACACCCACTGCGTGGACTTCTAAAACTTGTCTTTGAGCTCCACTGCTTGTAAAAACTCACTATAATCAGCCCTTCTCATTTTACCAGTAAATGTTTTTGGGAAAGTGTTTTTCTGTGCAATTCCCTGCTCTGTCTCTCTTCTCTCCATGATCAGGGCTCCCTCCCCTCTGCAGCACTCACAATTCATTTCTCTCCAAAATCACATCTCCATACCTCCTACCTTCCACAATGTGGCCTCTTCTCTCCCTCTAGTTGTACAGTTTGTTCTCTCAGCCCTCAGATTGATTTCTTGGGTTGTTCAGAATGATTTGATATTTACCTAGCTGTGTCCAAGTGACAAGGCAAACATAGGGTTCCCCTACTACTCTGCCATCTTAACTCCACATCTCCATTTATTTAGATCTTTAATTTCTCCCAGTAATGTTGTGCAGTTTTCAATGTATGAGCCTTACACTTCCTTTTGATATTATTCATAAGTCTTTAATTCATCATGGTGTTACTGTGAATAAATTGTGTTTGGTGTGTCTGTTTTGGTTTCTTTATCACTAGTACAGGAAGATACAATTGATTTTATATATTGATCATGAATTCTGCAACCTTGCTGAACTGTGCATTACTTCTAGTTTTTGTGGATTCCTTACAATGTTCTACACAGAATCATGCCGTCTGCAAATAGACAGTTTTCCTTTTTCCTTTCCAATCCGAATACATTTTATTTTTCTTGCCTTATGGTAATGGCTAGACTCTCTACTACAATGATAAAAAGAAGTGACAAGAGTGGATTTCCTGGAGTTAGTTCTAATCTTAGGAGGAAAGCTTTTAGCCTTTCACTATTAAGTATGATGTTAGCTGTAGGTTTTTTGTAGATGATCTTTATTAGATTCCCTTTTGTTTCCAATTGTTGAGAGTTTTTTTTAAAATGGGTGTTGGGTTTTGTCAAGGACTTGTCTACTGAAATGATCATGTGGTTTTATCCTTTTTTTAATAGAGTGTATTACACTAAATGATTTTTGGATTTTAAACCAACCTTACATCTAATTTGCTTTTGAGATCCTCGGATATGTAGATTAGTATTTTCCATTACTTTGGGGATGTTTTTGGTTACTATTTCTTACTTTTTTTTTTTTTTACTGTATCTTACTCTCCTTTCTTTCTGTGGCTCCTTTAATACATATGTTGTGAGCTTGATGGTGTTCCACCATTCCCTGATGCTCATTTATTTTCATTCTTTCTTTCTGTTCTTCAGATTGGCTAATGTCTATTGATCTATCTCCAAGTTCACTGATTCATTCTTCTGCCCGCTCACATCTGCTGATAACTTCCTGGTAAATTTTTTTAAATTTCAGTTATTGTACTTTTCAACCCCCAAATTTCCATTTGTTTAAAAATTTTTAAATTGATATTCTCTAATTATTGTCAGCATTCTTTAATTATTTAAAGTTTCCCTTTTTTATTTAAGCATGTTTATAATATCTGATTTGAAGTCTTTGTCTGCAAGGTCTAACACCTGGGCCCCCACACAGTTTCTCTTGACTACTTTTCTTCCTGTCTATGGGTTATACACCCCTATTTCTTTACATGTCTTTAATTATTTTGTTGTTGAAACTTTGATGTAATATATTGTAGCATCTCAGGATTCTGGATTCACCACCCATCTTAGGGGTATTGTTACTTTTGTTTGTTTAGTGACTTGCCTGGACTAATTCTATAGAGGAGCTTCCTCTATAGTGTGCAGCTGCTTATGTCTCTATTGTTGTTGTTGTTAATATTCTTGCTTTTGCTTTTAAGTCGTCTTCCTAGGAATCACTTGTGGATTAGTACAATTTAATGATCAGCCAATGATTGGTCAGAAGTTGCACTTAAACACTTGGAGCTAGTAAGGCTTTTGTTCTTTGCTGATGCTTTGATGTAGTTTAGGGACTGCATTCAAAGTTTATGCAGTCTATAAGATAGCCCCAACTTTTACTTTCTGACTAAACAGGCTTCATGTTAATAAACAAGCTATGAGTAGACAGGGTTCTCTCTGATTTCTGTTGAACATGTGTGTGTAGCCTTGAGCAAGCCTACTAGCTTCCAAACCATTAGGGATATGTAAAAGGTTTCCAATGACCACTATGCCTCCCTTATCCAGATGGATTTATACTTCTAGCTGGTCTGTTAGAATGTTGCTTGCCCCAACCAATGGGCAGGACCTCCTGGCCTTCCTGAATGTTTGCTATTGTTCCTGGATTGTCCTACTGTTTTGAAAAAACTCCTGGGAATGAGTCTTCCCATGTTCCAAAAATCAAATCAAATCAGCAGCAAGGCTGCTAGTCCTTATGGCCTACTCCACCCTGGTGGAGTGGAACAGAATGGAAGGACTGAAAACAACCCTAAACCAAGCCCTTAAAGTTAGGGCATACCAGTTGTTCCTACTGAGGTTTTCTTGAATAAACATTATTTGTTGTATACCTTTTTTTTCAATTTCTAGAATTCCTGAGTGGTTGTTTTGACAATGTGGTCTAGTTTTATTACTTCTTTTTGGTGAGATGATTTGCTGAACTTCTCACTTAGCCATTCTAGAAGTCCCACCATATTTAGCAATTCAGTAGTTTTTTAAAAGTTGCTAAAGGCACCAAATTTGATGTCAAAACTAAGTATATGCTTTATAACACCTCTTTCTAAAAAATCCCACAGATCTGATAATAAAGAAGCCCAAAGAGAATGAATGTTTAACAGTATTGAGGATGGGAAAGGAACTTGTCAGTGGACCAGAAATTTCGACAGTAGAAAGCTGATGGGATCATGTCAACATATAAATCACAGCTGAGAACAGAAACTACAATTATGATGCTTTGGAAAGGGAAGAATGGACAACACATAGAAGCCACAATTCATCTTCTTGGCAGGAACTGTGAAAACACCTTGCAAAATGGACTGAATTTTTATGTCCCCTCCCAAATTCTTCTGTTGAAATCCTAATTGCAACTGTGGTAGTATAGGAGATAGGGCTTTGCACATGAGAGTAGAGCTCTAAAGAGTGAAATTAGTGTCCTTATGAAAGATAATCCAAAGTTCCCTTCTCCCTTCTGCCATGTGAATACACAACGAGAAGACAGTCATCTATAAACCAAGAAGGGGGTTCTCACCAGATACCGAAAACTGCTGGGGTCTTCCTGCTCTTGGACTTCCAGACTCCAGAACTGTGAGAAATAAATTTCTGTTGTATATAAGCCAACCAGTCTAAGGTATTCTGTTATAGCAGCCTGAACTAAGATACCTTATTGGATCCTAATTCTACTGCATGGGAGAAACAACTTACCCCTAGTCCTCTGGGGTCCCTGGCTTTGCCTTCTGAAAGAAATTTTCCTTATCTATTATCCTCTGGGCCACATCTGAAGTTGGCATTGGAAAGTGGGCCTCTTTGGAGGTTATACAAATTTCACAGCCTGCTTTCTGATGATACAAGTTTGGGGACCTGGTGGTTGTTTTATAGATTGAAAAATTACAGGCATTTTCAGGCCAGGCTTGTGGTTTTGTTGAGAATACAATTCCATCAAAATTTAGTTAGCTTTCAGTCTACTTACTACCAGTTGGTTCCATGTCAAAATCTCTTTTGGACTCAGTTCTTAAGCCTGCCAACTCTCTTTTTTTTTTTTATTCACTTCCATACTTAGCACATTTCCCTGTTATTTTAATGGTGGCTATTGTAAGGTCATATACAAATAGGCTAGATTAGGAAAGCAATCCCTCTACGTTGACCTACGTTACAGGGCCACTACTGTCCAGATGATAAGTCTTACTGAGAAACATTTGAAAGTGCACTGACCAAAGGCTCTGCTTAATGGGGCATAGTTGCAGTTGACTTTTCCAACTTTGAGAGTCCAAATTATTAGATTTTACATCAATTTTAATTGCAAGCCATAGTCAGAGAATGTAACTCCCTTAACTTCCATTTCTACTTCTACACAGGTTAATTCTTGCCTGATATATCTCTCATGGTACCTAGCTAAAAGCAACAAGGATCAACAATGCATAAACACACCAACATTCTACCCTTTTTTTTTTTGGACCACTTCTTTTAGAAAGCTATGGGCAGAGCAGGCACATGGTCTGCCTTCCAAGTTATCAGAAGTAACAGCTTCACCAAATATTTTGCCATAACATTACAAAGGTCACCAGTTTTCTCACCTTCAATTATCTGTTTCCTGGTGCCCAATGATTGATTGCTTAATGGACTTCACATTATAGGTTTTTGTTATGGCAGTATCCTACTAGTAGCATTTTTTATATTACTTAACATCTAGGATAAGCTTCTGTTATAAAAGGGCACAAAAATAAAGTGACTCAAACAAGGTAGGGATTTCTCTCTCACATAACAGTCCAGAGTGAGACATCTCTCCTTCCTGAGGCCATCCAGAGACCCAGGCTACATAATTCCTTAGGGAGGTGTCCCATCTATGTGTTGGGATATTTCATTTTTAAAAAAGACTCGAATGGATATTTCATACTTCTGCTCACATCCCCTTGACCTGACATTGTTCACATGGCAATGTCTACTTGCAGGCTAGACTGGGAAATGACAGTTAACTCCAGTTAGGTAGTCATGGACACAGCTAAAACTTGGGGATTCCATTATTAAAAGGAATAGGAGTTGGACAGATGCTGGCAAACAGTCTCTGTCACAATGGGGGTAAAGAAGGGGATTACCATTTGATATCATTATATGCTGTTGAATTTTTTTTTCCTAGGTACATATATCAATTCTATAATAATTACAATAAAGATGAGATTTCTGAAACAGTAACTATTTCAGGCCAGAACTACACCCTAAATATTTGACTTTGGAAAAGGAAACAGCACAGAAGCAGAATTTTTTTTTGCATTCAAGGTTCTAATTCAAAATATAGAAAGAATTGCTCATTGAGAAATACACCAAAACTCTATAGATAGTTACACATTAAAAAGCTCCAGTATTATAAACTCACAAAATCACATAATATTAGAGCTAAATTTTAAAAAAGGACCCTTTGGGGCCCCTGGGTGGTTCAGTCAGTTAAGCACCTGCCTTCGACCTAGGTCATGCACGATCCCAGGGTCCTGGGATCAAGTCCCACATCGGGCTCCCTGCTCCATAGGGAGTCTGCTTCTCCCTCCACCCCTCCTCTCACTCGTTCTCTCAATTTCTCTCTCTCTCAAATAAAAAATAAATAAAATCTTTTAAAAAGGACCTTTTCCTCTATATACATAAGTAATTGGAGACTCAAAGAGTAAAATAAATGGCCCTACATCAGAAAGGCAAATACAGATCCAAGATTAGAATCAAATTCTACTGAATCATTGGATATACAACAACTGAGAAATGTTTTGAAGCAGAAAGTTCACTGTAATTTTAAAAAGCTCACCTCAAAAAAAGAACAAGAGGCAGTACTGACTACCAGGGACCTAATCAATATAGACATTAGTAAGATGTCAGAACTAGAGTTCAGAATGATGATTATAAAAATACTAGCTGGGCTTGAAAAAAGTATAGAAGATACTAGGAAATCTCTTTCTGGAGAAATAAAAGAACTAAAATCTAACCAAGTCGAAATCAAAAAGGCTATTAATGAGGTGCAATCAAAATGGAGGCTCTAACTGCTAGGATAAATGAGGCAGAAGAGAGAATTAGTGATATAGAAGACCAAATGATGGAGAATAAAGAAGCTGAGAAAAAGAGAGAGAAACAACTACTGGATCATGAGGTGAGAATTCGAGAGATAAGTGATACCATAAAGAAAACAACATTAGAATAATTGGGATCCGAGAAAAAGAAGAAAAAGAGAGAGGAGCAGAAACTATATTGGAGCAAACTATAGCAGAGAACTTCCCTAATTTGGGGAAGGAAACAGGCATCAAAATCCAGGAGGCACAGAGAACCCCCCTCAAAATCAATAAAAATAGATCAATACCCTGACATCTAATAGTAAAATTCACAACTCTCAGAGACAAAGAGAAAATCCTGAAAGCAGCTCGGGACAAGAGGTCTGTAACCTACCATGGTAGAAACATTAGACTGGCAGCAGACTTATCCACAGAGACCTGGCAGGCCAGAAAGGACTGGCATGATATATTCAGAGCACTAAATGAGGAAAATATGCAGCCAAGTATACTATATCCAGCTAGGCTGTCATTGAAAATAGAAGGAGAAATAAAAAGCTTCCAGGACAAACAAAAACTAAAAGAATTTGCAAACACCAAACCAGCCCTACAAGAAATATTGAAAGCGGTCCTCTAAGCAAAGAAAGAACCTAAAAGTAACATAGACTAGAAAGGAACAGAGACAATATACAGTAACAGTCACCTTACAGGCAATACAATGGCACTAAATTCATAGCTTTCAATAGTTACACTGAATGTAAATGGGCTAAATGCCCCAATCAAAAGACACAGGCTATCAGATTGGATAAAAAAACAAGGCCCATCGATATACTGTCTGCAAGAGACTCATTTTAGACGCAAAGACACCTTCAGATTTAAAGTGAGGGGGTGGAAAACCATTTACCATGTTAATGGACATCAAAAGAAAGCTGGGATGGCAATCCTTATATCAGACAAATTAGATTTTAAACCAAAGACTATAATAAGAGATGAGGAAGGACACTACATCATACTTAGGGATCTATCCAACAAGAAGATCTAACAATTCTAAATATCTATGCCCCTAACATGGGAGCAGCCAATTATATAAGCCAGTTAATAACAAAATCAAATAAACACATCAACAACAATACAATAATAGTAGGGGATTTTAACATGCCCCTCACTCAAATGGACAGATCATCTAAGCAAAAGATCAACAAGGAAATAAAGGCTTTAAATGACACTGGAGCAGATGGACTTCACAGATATATTCAGAACATTCCATCACAAAGCAATAGCATACACATTCTTCTCTAGCGCACATGGAACAGTCTCCAGAATAGATCACATCCTGGGTCACAAATCAGGTCTCAACCAGTACCAAAAGATTGGGATCATTCCCTGCATATATTCAGACCACAATGCTTTGAAACTAGAACTCAATCACAAGAGGAAAGTCAGAAAGAACTCAAATACATGGAGGCTAAAGAGCATCCTACTAAAGATGAATGGGTCAACCAGGAGAGAGGAAAATTAAAAAAAATCATGGAAATAAATGAAAATGAAAACACAACTGTTCAAAATCTTTGGGATGCAGCAAAGGCGGTCCTAAGAGGAAAGTATATAGCAATACAAGCCTTTCTCAAGAAACAAGAAAAGTCTCAAATACACAACCTAACCCTACACCTAAAGGAGCTGGAAAAAGAAGAGCAAATAAAGCCAGCAGAAGAGAAATAATAAAGATCAGAGCAGAAGTCAATGAAATAGAAACCAAAAGAGCAGTAGAACAGATCAATGAAACTAGGAGCTGGCTCTTTGAAAGAATTAATAAGATTGATAAACCCCTGGTCATATTTATCAAAAAGAAAAGAGAAATGACCCAAATAAATAAAATCATGGGGGCACTTGGGTGGCTCAGTAGTTAAGCATCTGCCTTCAGCTCAGGTCGTGATCCCAGGGTCCTGGGATCAAGCCGCACATTGGGTTCCCTGCTTGGTGGGAAGCCTGCTTCTCCCTCTCCCACTTCCCCTGCTTGTGTTTCCTCTCTTGCGGTGTCTCTATCTGTCAAATAAATAAATAAATAATCTTTAAAAAAATAAATAAAATCATGAATGAAAGAGGAGCGATCACAACAAACACCAAAGAAATACAAACAATTATAAGAACATATTATGAGCAACTCTATGCTAGCAAATTAGATAATCTGGAAGAAATGGATCCATTCCTAGAGACATATAAACTACCAAAACTGAACCAGAAAGAAATAGAAAACCTGAACAGACCCATAACCACTAAGGAAATTGAAGCAGTAGTCAAAAATCCCCCAACAAATAAGAGCCCAGGGCCAGATGGCTTCCCAGGGGAATGCTACCAAACATTTAAAGAATTAATACCTATTCTTCTGAAGCTGTTTCAAGGAATAGAAATGGAAGGAAAACTTCCAAACTCATTTTATGAGGCCAGCATTAACCTTGATTCCAAAACCAGACAAAGACCCCATCAAAAAGAAGAACTACAGACCAATATCCCTGATGAACATGGAGGCAAAAATTCTCATCAAAATACTGGGCAATAGGATCCAACAGTACATTAAAAGGATTATTCACTACGACCAAGTGGGATTTATTCCTGGGCTGCAAGGTTGGTTCAACACCTGCAAATCAATCAATGTGATACAATACATTAATAAAACAAAGAACAAGAACTATATGATCCTCTCAATAGATGCAGAAAAAGCATTTGACAAAGTACAGCATCCTTTCTTGATAAAAACTCTTCAGAGTGTAGGGATAGAGAGTACAAACCTCAATATCATAAAAGCCACCTATGAAAACCCACAGTGAATATCACACTCAATGGAGAAAAACTGAGAGCTTTCCCCTAAGGTCAAGAACACGGCAGGGATGTCCACTACCACCACTGCTATTCCACATAGTACTAAAAATCCTAGCCTCAGCAATCAGACAACAAAAAGAAATAAAAGGCATCCAAATTGGCAAAGAAGAAGTGAAACTCCCACTTTTTGTAGATGATATGATACTTTATGTGGAGAACCCAAAAGACTCCACCCCAAAACTGCTAGAACTCATACAGGAATTCAGTAAAGTGGCAGGATATAAAATCAGTGTACAGAAATCAGTTGCATTCCTATACAACAAGACAGAAGAAAGAGAAATTAAGGAGTCGATCCCATTTACAATTGCACCCAAAACCATAAGATACCTAAGAATAAATCTAACCAAAGAGGCAAAGGATCTGTACTCAGAAAACTATAGAATACTCATGAAAGAAATTGAGGAAGACACAAAGAAATGGAAAAACGTTCCATGCTCATGGATTGGAAGAACAAATATTGTGAAAATGTCCATGTTACCTAGAGCAATCTACACATTTAATGCAATCCCTATCAAAATACCACCCACTTTTTTCAAAGAAATGGAACAAATAATCCTAAAATTTCTATGGAACCAGAAAAGACCCCGAATAGCCAGAGGAATGTTGAAAAAGAAAAGCAAAGCTGGTGGCATCGCAATTCCGGACTTCAAGGTCTATTACAAAGGTGTAATCATCAAGACAGTATGGTACTGGCACAAAAACAGACACACAGATCAGTGGAACAGAACAGAGAACCCAGAATTGGACCCTCAACTCTATGGTCAACTAATCTTTGACAAAGCAGGAAAGAATGTCCAATGGAAAAAAGACAGTCTCTTCAACAAATGGTGTTGGGAAAATTGGACAGCCACATGCAGAAGAATGAAACTGGACCATTTCCTTACACCACACACAAAAATAGACTCAAAATGGATGAAAGACCTAAACGTGAGACAGGAATCCATCAAAATCCTTGAGGAGAACACAGGCAGCAACCTCTTTGACCTCAGCCACAGCAACTTCTTCCTAGAAGTATTGCCAAAGGCAAGGGAAGCAAGAGCGAAAGTGAACAATTGGGACTTCATCAAGATAAAAAGCTTTTGCACAGCAAAGGAAACAGTCAACAAAACCAAAAGACAACTGACAGAATGGGAGAAGATATTGGCAAATGACATCAGATAAAGGGCTAGTATCCAAAATCTATAAAGAACTTATCAAAATCAACACCCAAAGAACAAATAATCCAATCAAGAAATGGGCAGAAGACATGAACAGACATTTTTCCAAAGAAGACATCCAAATGGTCAACAGACACATGAAAAAGTGCTCAACATCGCTCAGCATCAGGGAAATCCAAATCAAAACCTCAATGAAATACCACCTCACACCAGTCAGAATGGCTAAAATTAACAAGTCAGGAAATGACAGATGTTGGCCAGGATGCAGAGATTCCCACCTACACTGTTGGTGGGAATGCAAGCTGGTGCAGCCACTCTGGAAAACAGTATGGAGGTTCCTCAAAAAGTTGAAAATAGAGCTACCCTATGACCCAGCAATTTCACTACTGAGTATTTACCCCAAAGATACAAATGTAGTGATCCGAAGGGACACGTGCATCCCAATGTTTATAGCAGCAATGTCCACAGTAGCCAAACTATGGAAAGAGCCTAGATGTCCATCAACAGATGAATGGATAAAGAAGATGTGGTATATATATATACACAATGGAATAGAATATTATGCAGCCATCAAAAAAACCCCAAAATCTTTCCATTTGCAACGACGTGGCTATAACTAGAGGGTATTATGCTGAGCGAAATAAGTCAATCAGAGAAAGACAAGTATCATATGATCTCACTGATATGAGGAATTTGAGAAACAAGACAGAGGATCATAGGGAAAGGGGGTGGGGAATGAAACAAGATGAAACCGGAAAGGGAGACAAACCATAAGAGACTCTTAATCTCAGGAAACAAACTGAGGGTTGCTGGAGTGGAGGTGGGTGGGAGGGATGGGGTGGCTGGGTGATGGACATTGGGGAGGGTAGGTACTATAGTGAGCGCTGTGAATTGTGTAAGACCGATGAATCACAGACCTGTACCCCTGAAACAAATAATACATTATATTTGCCAATTAAGAAAAAAACACAATTATTCACAGATAATGTAATTTTCAATTATATGACAAATGATACAGATACACATTTAAGAAATATAACATGAATTAGATTATACCTTTAATACTAAATCTGTTTATTAGAAAATAATATACAAAGTTGAAATCTGACCCATCTGGCCAAATTACTTTTGGATTATTTCACTATTATTTTTATTTCAAAATATATTTATTCACCCCAAACAATAATGTAAACAAAGTATGAGATCAATTTTCCCATGTTTTGAAGGGTATAATTTGACAAAGTATACATGGTAATTTGTGTGTTTTAAAACCTGAGTCTCTTCCAAAAGTAAGCTTTTTTTAACGAGAACTCAACTCAACTCATAAAATCAAGAAGCACATCAGATATAAACAGTTAGCACGATTAGAATTAATGTATTTATTTGTACAAACCCAAGTCAGATTTAAGGGTACTTTTAAGATTACCTAACATATATATTATATTAAATGTAAGTAAGGAATTTATTTTAAGTTTTATTAATTCAACAAATATTAACTGAGCATTTCCTTTAGGCATTACACTTCCAAAGATGATGTAAAAAAAGAGAAATTATTTAAATGGATCTAATATAGAAACCATTAAAACAAATAAGGCATCTCTTAGAAGGCACTATTGGTAGTGTTATGGGGCTAGGTACTATGATACTTTTTTAAAAAGGATATACTGGGGAACTAGAATTTAAAGGTTCCATCGTAAGTACAGACCTCAAAAAATTAAACATAAAAATGTTGCAAAGTCTAAAGCAGTGTTCTCAACTAGGTATGATTTGGCAATGTCTGGAAATATTTTGGGTTGTCACAACTGGGGAGGTGTTACTGGCCTCCACTGGGTAGAGGCCAGGGACATTGTGAAATATCCAACACTGCACAAGATAGCCCTCCACAACAAAGAATTAGCTGGCCAAAAATGTCAATAGTATCAAGTTTGAGAAACCCAGGCCTTAAGTAATTTAAGTGATTTAATGTGATTTAATAAGCACTAATTTCTTCTCTGAAAGACATGATGACACGTAGGTGTATTTTCATAAATATGAAAAATGATATGGATAGAACAAAGATTATATACATGAATTGTGACATTATTATGTATTTTAATTATAAAAATATTAATGGCAAATTTTTGTGAATGGCATTATACTGACCTTTCTTACATATGCAGTGATTTTTACCTTCCTGTGATTTTTACAGTGGAGACATTTCCTTCATTTTTTCAACAAATATTTAATGAACATCTATTTTCTAGATATTTTATGTAAGGTGCTGGGAACGAAAGTTCAAATAACAGCTTTATTGGGGAAACAGGCATGTGAACAAAAAATTACAATCCATATGACAAGGGTTATTATAGAGGAATAAATCAGCCACAGAGTGGTAAGACAGAAGCAGGAGTGATAACTTCTGTAGTTGTTGGGGGGGTGTGTCTAGGGTAAGAGAAGAATATCAAAGATAGCTTTACAGAAAAACAAATGCCTGATCTGAATATTTATATCAGAAGACAGAAGGGACTTACACGTATGTCATGCTAAGCAAAAAATTTCTTGGGGCACCTGGGTGGCTCAGTTGGTTAAACATCCAACTCTTGATTTTGGCTTGGGTCATGATCTCAGGGTCAGAGCCTGCTTAAGATTCTCTCTCTCCCTCCCCTTCTGCCCCTCTCCCCTCCTTGCACACACACTGTCTCTCTCTCTCTCTCTCAAAAAAAAAGGGGGGCGGTGCCTGGGTAGCTCAGTCATTAAGCATCTGCCTTCGGCTCAGGTCATGATCCCGGGGTCCTGGGATTGAGCCCCATATCAGGCTCCCTGCTCAGCAAGAAGCCTGCTTCTCCCTCTCCCCCTGCTTGTGTTCCTTCTCTCGCTTTGTCTCTCTCTGTCAAATAAATAAATAAAATCTTTAAAAAAAAAGAGAACTTCTATCAATAACAGGTTTACCAATCATTTTTTTAAAGATTTATTTATTTATTTATTTATTTATTTATTTATTTATTTATTTATTAGAGAGAGAGGAGGGGCAGAGGGAAACGGAGAGAGTCCCAAGCAGACTCCCCACCGAGCATGAGGAAATCATGACCTGAGCCCAAATCAAGAATCAGACACTTAACCGACTAAACCACCCAGGCGTCCCACTGACCATCTTAACGAAGGATTTAGGCAAAGTAATGTCATAAGAAGGTATGATTTTATAAAAAAATCACTGAGCACAGTTGGAGGATGGTCAGGCAGAAGACAGAGATACTAATTAGGACTCAGATTCAAGGTGATAAGAATCTGGAACAAGGCAGTCATCCAATAGGCTTGGGAGAAGGAGGAGATGAATGAAGAGATGTTAAGAAGAATCAGTAGAAGCACAGTCGGAAGATACTTCCTGAGCATGCTAATATAAGGAAATTGTCTCTAGTGCTAAAAAGTTGAGACTAGCCCATGCTGGAGGATGCTTTGAGAGTAGGCCAAAACGAACATGTAAATATTTATAATATAAAAATTGCCATCAATTTAATATATATATGTATAACACAATACAAACGTAAATAATTTAACTTTTCTTAACTTTATCTTAAAAATAAAACGGACTACAGAATACTTTGAAATACTGGTGTCAAACTTGAGGGTCCTATCCAACATGTTAAAGAGCTTAGAAGTCATCACTACCGTCCTCAACAAGAAAAAAGCTGAACAAACCGAAAATCAACAAGTCTCTTTGGATCCTTCAAAGAACTGTGGTAAGAGGGCAAACCACTGCCCTTAAAGCTGGATAGAAAGACAGGCAGATACAGAGAATCAGAGCTTACCAGGAGCAGAAGCTGGCAGCTGGAGTTAATTTTGGGAGAAATTCTTTGTTGTAATCGGTGACTTGCTCCAGGCTCAGGGCAGACCAGCTTGAGAGGGGCCCTGTCTTTGGGGGGCGGGGGGGAGTCCACATTCTTGGGTTTTACTTCCAGTAGCTCCACCAGGTTTTCACTGTAAAGACCAGAGAAAAAATCTCCTCTGCTTCTGGTCGGGGGAGTGGTAAAGAAAACATTTTGGAATACATCCAGAGTTCTCTTCCTAACAAGGCCTGCCCTCAAGGGAAACTATTTTACCAGAGCTTAATGGACTGGGGTTTTACTAAAGCCTAAATGACCTAGGCGAAGGGAAATACTGAACTCAGTCTCACCAGAAGACTGACATATAACCATCAGAATGTAAAACACTTCCCCTCCTCCTACACTTTACCACATCAACAGGGTTCTGGTGTAATAACCGTGATTGCAGCTAAAAGAACTGCAACCCTCAGGACCTGTTGAGGAGTCTCCAGGAAAACCCAAAACAAGAAGAGGAGACAAAAACAAGGACATATGGGAAATTTCAGCCTGGAACCCCGCAGCCACAGCAAATAGTAAATACAGCCTAATGCCTAGCCAGACAAACGTATAACCTCAGTTCCTTTGATCATGTCTTGTCTTCTATAAAATATTACAAAGCATGCTAAAAGACAAGGAAACAAACAAACAAAAAAAACAGTCTGAAAAGATAAAGCAAGCCTCTGAACCAGACTCAGATATGGCAGAGATTTTGGAATTATCAGACCAGAAATGTAAAATGATTAATATGCTAAGAGATCTACTAAAAAAGTGGATGTCGGAGCAGATGGGTCACATAAGCAGAGAGATGGAAGTTCTAAGACAAAATCTAAATGAAATACTAGAAACTAAAAACATTGTAATGTAAATGAAGAATGCCTTTGATGGGCTTCCCAACAGACTAGACGTAGCTACGAAAAGAATCAGTGAGCCTGAAGAAAGGTCAATAGAAAATTCCAAAACTGAAATGCAACGAGGGGAAAAAAAAAAGTGGAAAATAACAGAATATCCAAGAACTGTGGGACACTTACAAGAGCTGCTACATGTGCGTAGTGGAAATACCAGGAGAAGAAAGATAAGGAACAGAAGCAATATTTGAAGTCATAATGACTGCAAATTTTCCAAAATTAATGACAGACACCAAACCACTGATCTAGGAAACTCAGAGTACATAAGCAGGATATGTACCATAAAATCTACACCTAAGACATACTATATTTGAATTGCACAAAGTCAGAAAGAGAATCTTGAAAAAAGCCAGGGGAACAAGATAAGAATTCAATTTGGTTTCTCTTCTGAAAACATGCAAGCCAGGGGAGAGTGGAGTGAAATATATGAAGTGTTGAAAGAATAAAACTACTAACCTAGAATTCTGTATACGGTGAAATTACCCTTCAAAAGTGAAGGAGAAATAAAGACTTTATAAGGCACACAAAAATTGAGGGAATTTGTCTCCAGCAAACCTGCCTTACAAGAAATGATGAAAGAAGTTCTTCAGAGAGAAGGAAAATGATAATAGGTCAGAAACTTGGATCTACATAAAGATGGGAAGAACATTAGAGAAGGAATAAATAAAGGGGAAATAATGTTTTATTTTTCTTATTCTTAATTGACCTAACAGAAAACAGTTTAAAATAATAATAGTAAGAATGTATTCGGTGATTATAGCTTAGGGACAAGTGAAATGAACTGAGAGCAAAGTGATAAGGGAAAGGAGGGAGCAAGAGCACATGCTCTGATATAAGGCACCTGCACCACCCACGAAGTGGTACGGTAGTACTTGAAAGCAGGCTTTTATTAGTTGTAAATGTATACTGCAAACTCTGGGGCAACTTCTTTAAAAAAAGAAGTATAATTGACGTGTTAAGAGAGGAGAGAAAATGGAATCTTATAAAATGTTCAATTAAAACCAAAGGAAGGCAGAAAAAGAGTGGAATACCAAAAAGAAAAAAGAAAAAAAAAAGGAAGGGAGGGAGGGAGGGAGGGAGGGAGGAAGGAAAGAAGGAAGAAAGGAAAGGAAAGGAAAGGGAAAAAAAGAAAAGAAAGAAACAAAGATCTAGTGCAAAGCATAGAAATGTTACAAGCTTCACGGCCACCCCAGGGTGTGGAGCGGAGCGGAAGCCGAGGAAACCACAGGGCTTCAAAGCTGTAACAAGTGTCCAAACCACTGCTTTAGAAGAAAATTTCTATCTGAAGTGTGCCTCCTGATGCCTCCCCCCTTTAAGATGTTTCTTTAAAACTCTTTAGAGAATCAGGAATAGCAATTTCTACTTTGAAAATACTCTCTGGGGTTCTGAGAGAGAGGAAGTCCATTGCTTCCCAGCCGGTAATCCAGGTCACAGTCTTTAGAGTGTCGCGTCCCGAGGCCTAGAGCTGGTGAAGTTCATTCTTCCGCATCATTTCTGACACTTTCTCCTTTCTCTCTGGGAAAGAGGAGAAGAGGGTGTGTGTTTGGGCTCTCTGTGATACACATGTAACCCCAGTAAATAAGGGGTCCTTTACCTTTTCAAGCTCTTCTCGTTTACCCTCACAGTTCACTGCAAAGAATGATCCTTGGAGCTGCTCTATCAGAATCACCTAGGACATCTGTTAAAGAGGGAGATTCATGGGTTTTGCCCAAGAGCTATTGAATCAGACTCTTGGAGAGCGAGCCCAGAAATCTGCCCTGCTGGTAAGTAACTCTTACACACACTAAAGTCTGCATTTGAGGACCACTGCTTTAATATTCAGTTCCTTCAGAGCTGGGGAAAGGGATGGGGTTCGAAGTCACTTCTCTTTGTTTTGGGTCAATGTACTGCTAGGAGTATTTGCCCCTAACCCCCTGCTGATTATATCTGCTAACGAAATAGAGTAAATGCTCCAAGAATATTTACTGAAAGATTACCTGAGGAGCATAACACGGTACTTTCTGATGTTCTGTGATTAGCAAACCATTTTCATTCTTCTAACCTAGACAGAAGTCATTTTATTCTAAATAAGTTTTTAAAAAATTTTATGGTCTTGTATGTCATGTATACAGAATAGCTATCATTTTAAAACTATGAGAGTACAACATGCCAAACTTTATTTAGATGGTAAGCTTGCTCTAATGCAGGCCATCAAAAAAAATCACTTGAGCTTCCATATCAGTTAAATTTGGTTTAAGGAATTCCTGCAAGAGAAAAATAAATGGCTGAAAACAGAAGCAGTTATGGAAAATCTAAATCGAAAAGAAACAAAAGACTTAACAAAAAGTTGTAATAAGGATCAAAAAAAGAATGAACGGATATATCAGCAAACCCTCCAGGTTGAGGCCCCGTGAGGGTGGCCTAAGGGGTTGGGGAACTTGCAGAAGGGTACAGTGGCTAGGATAAACCAAGAGAGAAAAAAGATGAACAGGCTAAGAACATGAAGGCCTGCTCATCAAACCCTCCCAAGAACCAAAAAACCAAAATTCACAAAAAGCTAAGCAGTAAGATAGAAGATCGGAGAAACGGGACCTTTACTGGGTTCTTCAAATACTGGCTCCCTGGGTCACACATATACCACATGTTTTACTATACTACTTTGTAAAGGCATTGAAGCCTTTACCTTAGCAGCCAGTCAAATTAAAACTGTATAATCGTATCAGTATCTGTAGGAGAGAAGGACTTGGCTTGATTTTCAGTTCTTTATTTTCAGTTTCTTCTTGTATTCCCAACTTGGGGAGATGGAACTTGGAAAAACTCGGGAAACTGAGCTAGACCCTATTCTGTTGTTCTTTGTGGAAGAAAAGAAAAGATAAGGAGTAAATAGAAGCAATAAGTGATCATTCCCTGGAAGCATTCCTTTTCAGGGGACTGTGCCACTTAGAAGGGAGGCAAGGTGCTCACTCTTACCTATCAATTTGTTAGTGGTGTGTGTGTGTGTGTGGTGCCTGTATGTTTTGTGTGTGTGCGTGTGTGCAGCTGTGTGTGCACGAGTGTGTGTGTCAGAGGGACATGGATGGTACTGAACAACTTTCAGTCTGTGACTTACCTTGCATCTAGCAGCAGCGGGTTATATACCCACATGAGTACTATCATTCTAAAAATGGGATGGAGAGTTAGGTTCTCAGCACAGGAGAAAAAACAGAAAGGAAAACAGAACACACAAACACACACATACATGCACACACGCACACACGCACACACACACACACACACACGCACACACATGTACTGAAATTCTCCAAAGTTGTGGGTCAGAGCAGTTAGGAGGAAAGCAGTCTTCATCCCTTCTTGTTGTCTCTATGCTGATGGCCTCGTGGCAGGCTGAATTCTAACAGGGAAGAACTGCAGGTAGACTATCACTGAAAACTCACTCTGGATGCTGTGGGAAGATATGGTCTTTTTCAAAGACATGGCTGAAGCAGACTTAAAATTTGTAAAAGATGGTGTAGCTGCACAAAAATAAGAGAAAGAAGGAAAACAGCGAAGTTATCATCAGCAAAGTCCTCTACAATTAATCCATGGTAGAAGGTAACAAAGCAATCCTGTAGGCAGAAAGCAAAAATTACCTGTAAATAACTTTTTTTCCAGCTCTTCTTGAATTTTAAGAAGAACCCTTTCCTGTTCTAAGGCTTCTATGTACTTGGAGTAGCACCAGGTTGGCTAGAAAGACAATTTTCAAACTTAATTTTGGAAATGTTTGCCCCAGGAAATAAACTGAAGGTAAGATGACTTACATAAGTCTCTTCATTTAAACCTTCTATTGAAGTATAACAAACTTCAATAACAGATCATTGAATATAACTCTTCAATGATGTGCTGTAATTATATGTGTTATAACTATTTCTCAATGAATCAATGTTGCAAAGGCTTTATAGATTTCTTGACAGCTATGCAGGCACCTATATATTTAATTTGATTATGAATTTAGAGGCTTAAGAGAGATCCAAGTTTGGGGGGGTATTTTGCATTTGGATTAACTGCAATTCTTAAATGTGCAAAATCTATCTGAAACAAATGCATATACAGAGCATCCACACTTGCAAAATGTGGAGTGTATTATTATAACTCTACCAATTGCTGGAATAATTCACATGTATTCCTTCAATAGCAACAACAATAATAATTTACATTTATGGAATGCCTTTGGTTTCCAAAAGCTTTTTAGTTTCTTATAAAACTCTTGAGATATATGACAAGAGATCACCACCATCATCATCATCCTCTTTTCTCTCCCTTTCTCCTTTTAACAGGCTCAAAGCAAATTCCGTGATTTTTTTTTTTCAGGCTTCCAGGTAATACTGACTTGTAAATGACAGTGAACATTAGAAGCCTGCTATCTCGAATTCCACATTTCCCCCTTTATTTTTACACCGTGTTTCTGAAATTTAATGCTAGTTATTTGCTAATGAATGTTCTTCCAAATGGCATTATTACATACCACACATGTTTAGCTATTACCTTTTTCAAAATATGGTGTCACAAAATTGGACATTTCCCTTCTCTCAATAACAGTTTTACAGTCTATCAGTTCTATCTTAGCTGAGTGGCTGAATTTGTTTGACATTCCTAAATGCGAAAAAGATTGTTTCTTGAGCTAGTGTTATCTTAAGACACAAACACTTTGATACAAGTCATTAAAAATGGACATAAACTTATGAAATTTCATGGGATATACAAGTTATACATGTAAATATAAACATAAAAACTGTGAATGCATTAACATGTGTTGTTGATGGTCATGTACTGGCCAATTTTATGACCACTTCAAAGGAGTAAAAAATTGCGATGGAGAGTTGACGTTTTTCTTTCTTTTTTTAACCCAAGAATATATCAACCAAATATATTCCATCTTGTTTTCTATCTGCCTTATTCTCTTTTCCAATAAGATAGTCATTTCAACGGCTGCCTCTTAAATATTCTTCATAGGTATCAAAAAGTATTTTTGTTGATTATATTATCCAAGATCAGCTGAAATTTTGATGTTCTCTGAAGGCTCAAGGAAATTCCCTTCCAATGTCTTCCAGCATAATTTTACCTTTGTTTTCCAACAAGCACACCTCGACTATTGTAAAATAACCGAGTGACTGCATTCTGCTGTAGAAGAAGCAGTGTCTGTGACACCGTTAACTGCTCACCTGTCGACCGTACGCTTGTATGCCTAAAACTGGGTCAGTGGCTACAGTAACTGTTCTGATAGCAGATCCTGAAGAACTTGCATATTGTTTGAGTCCATCCTGTAATTATTTTAAATTAAGTTATTCCAAAAAATGGGTAAAACTGTATTAGTATAAATTTACAGTAAAAGGGTCACAATATTAAATGAAAACATGTTTTGTGGTGAGTACCACACCTGTGGTTTCATCAAATCTATATTACTAATGTGACATAACTTATGAACTCTTTAATTTTCTTTCATAGTAATGTAAAAATATTTTATAATAAATAATAAATTATGAAGAGCATAAAAATCACTCCCAAAATTCTGGCATCTAAGAAAAACCATTGTAAACAGTTTCATAAACATCCATCCAAAATTCTCACCAGAAAAAGACATAGATATAATCTATAATTTTAATATTTATATTTTATTACATAAGTTTCACAAAATGGAATCACACTATATATGCTCTTTTGAAATATCCTTTTCATGTTAAATGTTGTGAAAACGTTTCTATGTGAATAAAAGTAGAATGGGAAAAAAAAAAGTAGAATGGAAATGTAAAGGGGAGGGTTTTTTTATCAATCACCAGTATGACTACCATACAACATATAGTATAACACACGAGTATTTGGATGATGAAATGAATACATCATCATTTCCAATGATGAACTGTCCTATGCATGCAAATCCTCAATGATAAAAAAAATAAACTATATCATCACTTCAACAGGTGAATAATAGTCTGGTAAAGGTATGTACCATAGAAAATTTAATCAATGCCTGCTATTAGAAACTTAAGTCATTAAAATTTTTTACTATCATAAATGACGCTGTGTACACAATTTAGTTGCTGACAGTAGTGTCCAAGAAATCCAGTCATGAGTCAGAGGAGAACTATAAAATAAATTAACTAAATATTCGTATACAAATATTTGCATATATTAAATAATATTCCAAATCATAAATGCAGAAACTCAGGCCAGAAATAGACCAAAAATATAAAAAGGAAATGAAAAACGATAGTTTACTGGACTTAAAATAAGACTGAAGAAAAAGACAAAAATCTCTCAAAAGTGAAGCTATAAGGTACTCAATGGAGAAGAAATTTGATTAAATAGATAGAGGATTTATACACCTGTTATTTATATATACTTTCTTTCTGATTCATATATATGTATATAAATGATACATAATATGTATACAAATCAGATATATGGATCAAAAAGTTTATATATACATACATATGCATACACATATATAATATGTATATAAATCCCCCCAAAAAACTTAGCAAAAGACATAAACCTATAGACTCAAGAACCTGAGTAATCCTCAGTCAAAAGAAATCCAAAGAAATCCACATAAGACATATCATAATCAAATCCTGAAAGACATATCATAATCAAATTCTGAAAACTAAAGACAAAGAAAAAGTCTTGAAAGCAGTAAGTGAGAAACAATACTTTACGTACAGGGAAAAGAAAGAATAAAATAATAAATCTTGGAACATCAGGAAGGAAGAAAAATTGAAAGAGCAAAAATATGGCTTAATAGAATAGATTTTTCCACTCTCCTTGAGTTTCCTAATTTATGTTTGGGGTTGAAGCAAAAATTATAAAATGTTGGAGTTTAAAATAAGTATAAACAGGTGAGGGGAAAAAGACTTTTTCCCCCTCACCTTCCCCTCACCTGTTTATACTTATTTTAAATATATCCTCAACATATATTGAGGACCACATCCCTATAAAGGGTGAGGTGGTTGAGGAAAATATAAGACATTTCAAAATGAGCAGAAAATGGCAGATGATATCCATATAAAGCCGTCAAAAGAATAAAACAGAAAATGAAAACTCCAACATTTTATAATTTTTGCTTCAACCCTCAAACATAAATTAGGAAACTCTTTCTTTTCCCTATAGGGGAGAGCAGTTTCTAGACTACTCAAACTGGTAAAATGTCAACACTAATAGACTGGTGAAAGTCATGTATCTATAATGTAATATCTAAAGCAACCACTAAAATATCTAACAAAGACACACCCAAATAAAATTCTAAGAAATAGGCAAGTAATCCACAGGAGTGCCGACAAAGGAAACAGAATAAAATGAAAAACAGGAGGAACAATCAAAACAAGAAATAAAATGGCAGACTTAACTAACATATAAAAAACTATACTAAAGATAAAGAGACTAAATACACCAATTAAAAGACAGAGATTGGCAGAATAGATTTTTTTTTAAAAAACCACCGTGACCCAATTATACGCTGTTTAATTGAAATATAATGGTATAGGTAGTAAAGGAATAGAAAAAGATACACCATACAAACATCAAAACAGAGAAAGCTGCTTCTGCAGCTTTGGAGAAGTTTGGCAGTTTTTTGAGAACCTCCATAGTCCTCTATATTATTTACAAAATTGTATACATACATGTATAAAACACTATCTTTAAAGAGATCTGGAAGAATATATCCCACGCTTAGTGGTTGCTCTTGGGAATGGGGAGGGTAACAGAACTCAGAGCTGGGATTAAGAGAGTTTGCTCTTTCTGCAGTATTTACTCTTTATACAATATTTTAAGGAGGGGGGAAAAAAAGAGGCAAAATGTTAGCAGTGTTTATTTTGACCTGTGTATATATGAGCATTCATTATATTACTTTTGCATCTTTCAGTAACTTAAATTTCTTTTAAAAAATAGAATAAGCATAAGCCTATAAACAAATAAATTAGTTAGATGCAGTTACCCTTTTTCAATTCAAAGAAAATAGATAAATATAGGGATAGACAGATGAATGGATGAATAAATGGACAAATAGGCAAGTTGGGTAATTTATGATTCATATTTATAAATTTCACAGTCATGTATTATTCTGTAATTGTAATACTGAAAATGCTTTCCCATGAGTACATGACATCTTTTCATTCATTCATTTTTTTTATTCCTGATTTACTCAGTAAACAGTGATTAATAATTGAGCATATGCTGGACACTGGTCTATGTGCTATGATACACAGATGCACAAGACAGATACTATCCTTGGGAATCTCAGTCCAGTGAGGATGACAGATGCAAAAACTTATTTATGAGGCTATAGAAAGCATTCTCCAAGAGAGTGAGGAATGTTACTACAGTGGATGTGAGCTGCTTATGTTGCCTATTAAGGTCAAGGAAGCTTCCACAGGGAAGAGGTGACATTTGAGATGAATTTTAAGAAATTCAAAATGAAGTCTGAAACCTCTAACTAAAGGATTAAAGCCACTAAAATCTGTGTTCTATAATGTCTCTGTATTTTTTCTCTGGCCCAAATTCTTCTCTAAATTCACACACATCACATACCTTTTAAAAGTGTGATTCAAACCATAAGAAAAAAATAAATAAAAAATAAAAGTATGATTCAACTCAAAATGAGTTTTGTCTTACCTTTGCAAATTTTTCGTCTTCTATGACTGCCAATTTTTTTTTCTGCTTATTATATTCTTGTCTTCTCTCTAAAACACTCATAATTTTTTCATCAGTTAAATTCTTCCTAAACTCACAAAATTGAGGCCAAAATTTAAATAGAACCCCAAAAATTGTCATCTGTATAAAAAACAATGTCTCAGGTTACAATTTCATACAAATGTACTGATTTAAACTCTAATTCACCATAATAATGGATTAACTATTCTATCTTTAATATACAGCATGTTTCCTCCAACTTATTGTCTCCAGACATCTTGGTATAGTTTAGCTCAGCACATGCTTATGATCAGTGTATTTTACTACCAATGAGAAGTCTTTTTTTTTTTTAAATACACTTAAAAGTTACTTTATTCTTTATGTTTCCCTAACCAATTGATTGTATTAATAAAGAATCCATTAGGTCTTTTTAAATAAGAAATTTATGTTTTCTTTTAAAACATACACTAGTTGATCTGCCACACACTCTGCTGTTTTATACAAGTATTCCAAATATTCAGTCCATCAAGAGAAACTCCTCTCTGCCCCCCTTTTCTTTCTTTTAGAGAAAGGAAATACCTCTGGAAAAGCTTTTAAACAAAGCTGCAGATCTAAGAATAAATCTTGAGTAACTTTTAAATGATATAATCTCTTTTATGTGAGAGCAAGAAAAGTAATGTTTAAGAAGCAGGGTGGTATCCTGGACAAATGCTTTCTATGAGGACACTCTACGTTAAGTGATTAATTGTGATATTTATAGAGATAAGAATTGTTGCTCAAATTCCCATGCCAAGTATTTCCATTAGTTCCAGAGGTATACATTACTTCCAAGAAGGTAGGACTTGCCACATCAGATCAAGCCCAACATCTTGTTGCTAGGAATGACCTTTACCTAATGCCCTGGAGAAAAATGAACCATCCCATTAGGCTCCAAGCCAACTCTTCAGGGGAATAGAGGAATTTTTTAAAAAGCAAGTGCTGAAGTGATCAACAGAGTCCTCAATTGGTTGGTATACTTCACTATTCCTCTTTTCTGTATATGGATATTATTAGTAATTCTAAAGTTATTCGTTTTAAAATACAGTTTATACGCAACTAATGAATCATTGAACACTACACCAGAAACCAATGATGTACTATATGTTAGCTAATTGAATTTAAATTAAAAAAATACAGTTTTATCATTGAATTCTGTAGCTTCTTGGCATTTTGAACAAAAAGGCTAGAGATTCTTTATTTGATGAACGGCAGGCTTTTTAAAAAACTTCATTTACATTTACCTGCCATGTCTTTATTTAAGTAAGCCCTTGCTCCAATGTCAAGGGATCATGGTAGTTTTTATATGAACTTCTTAAACTTAAATACTCCCCCTTTCCTCCTCTATTTACCAACTATTGACCCTATACCTCAGTTATCTCTCCAAAACCTGAGTCATTCCTAGCTCTCAAATAGTTATTTCAATCTAGAAAGGCTTCCAGTAAAAGTCACCCAAGTAGAACACAATTTTTCAATAGGAGATATAAAACTGCTCTATTCCTACAAGTTGCAATTAAGATTTTAGGTTAATAACATATGTGCTGGTCATGAAAATTACCCCGTGCCTCCAGAACCTTAAAAGAAATCAAACTGTGGGTAAGAAAATGTTTTAATAATTATAGAGCTACTTTGCTCACTGGCAGGAGATGGGCAATGGCTTTAGTATGAGTAAAAAGGGCCAGTGAAAATTTGGCTGAGTGAAGAAAACTTTAAAGCTATTAGGGGTGCAAGTGCGGAACAGGCAGAGGCTATACTGATAACAATACTAGAACAGGCAACAGGCTTTTTTATCTACTATGCAGCCCTTTCACTCAAGTTTGCTTTCATTTCCAATTTGATCTTACTCGTTTCTGTCACAAATAATCACTTCTCGTGTCAGTCATCTATGTGTTCAAAAATGTGTTCAAAAATGCCTATTCTGTGCCAGGCATTTGGGCCACAAGGGTAAATAACAAACATTCCCTGCCCTCAAACACCTTACAGTCTAGTGGGAAAGCTAGCATGAAAATAGGCATTTTCAGTTTTGTGTGATAAACATAGACGTATACAGGATGTTACAGAAGCACAAGGGAGAGTAGATGATAACGCAAAAAACTCAGGAGGGAAGAGAGTAAGGCTTGTTTGTGGAAGTACAGATATGTCAGTAAAACTGGGGGATGGGTAGCAGGGAATGGTAAGAGATATGCCTAAGAGAGATAAATGAGTATGGTCTTCATTCTGAGGACAGTGGGGAATAACTGAAATTGAAAGCAGAGAAGCGACATGATCAGATAGACATTTTGAAAAAGATGGCTCTGTCTGCAGTGAGTTAAATGGTTTTGAGAGCTCAGAGGCACGTTTGGCAATTAATGTGAAGTATTGCAGATGTGAACTGAGGTAATGGCACAGAGTCAGAGAAAAGTAGATAGGATGACAGATAACAAGGAGACCAGTGGATAAATTTTAGGGACTGCAGACATGAGGTTAAGGGAATAAAGGAGAAGAAAGACATAAAGATAGTAACCAGATCTCTGGCTTGCACACCTGGGTAGAAGGTGATGCTATTCTCTGAACTTCCTTAGGAAACGCAGGAAGAATCATCAGTTTGGTGGGGTGAGGACTCTATATAAACATTCTCTTATTTTCTGATGCTCCGAAGTCCATATTTAAGACATGTCTAGGACTCCATTTTAGGAAATCAAGTAGAGGGCACAAACTAGAGGACTCCAATAGAGTTCACTGGCTTCAATCCCTAGATAGTATGGCGGAACCAAAAAATACAAGCAGCTCCAGACATGCACTTGCAGACTCAAGGTCTTTGATCTAGATGGGCAAGGCCTGGTCTGATTATTCAGAGACCTAGGCTAAGCTAAGTGATCTCTAAAATCTTTTCACTAACAGATACTGTTGTTTTCCCTATTTCTCTCTAGCACATCCTCAACTGTTCCTCTATATTTTCACTTCTTTTAATGCACAATTTGGATTGTGAGTCCATTTTCAGTTCCTTAGAGGACTTAGAACACAGCTGGCTCACAAATGAATGTTAAGGAATAATGGCCTTTTTTTCCATGCTCAAAGGCAATCATATCCTAAATCTCTGTTTCATATCACTTAAATCATGACATGGCCTTCCCTATTACCCTCATTATAATTTATTTTTCTTAATCATTTTTCAGGAACAACATCACTAAAAGGCTTTTAAAAATGCAAATAAATTATGTTCATCAAATCGCTGTTTTCTATTATTTATCTTAAAAAGAAGTAATTTGAGCAGGTTAACAGGCATGGTTTTCCTTTCATGAGCTTGTGTACTTAAATCTCCTCTCACTTACTTTATGAGCTATGTGAATATTCCAATCTTTAAAAATACACAAATCTTGGGACACACATATTTTACCACATATTTGCAGTAGCAGATTTTCTAAAGGAAATAGGAATGGTGGGAAAGGAAGGAGGAATTGGCTGGAGTTTTATAAGTTAGAAACAAAAATGATAATCATGGAGAGCCAAGGATAGTATTTAAGTAATTGTATTTGCTATATATTATCAACAAAATAATAAGTTACTAGTTTTTTATGATCTGTGGAATATGCAAAAAATGTAAAAGATTTATCTATCCATTTTAGAGAGAGAGAGAGTGGGGGGGCAGACAGAAAGAATGAATCTCAAGCAGACTTCCTGCTGAGCGCAGAGTCTGAAACAGAGTTAACGCAGGGCTCAATCCCAGGACCTTGAGATCATAATCTGAGCCCAAATCCAGAGCCCAACACTTAACCAACTGAGCCACCCAGGCACCCCAGAAAAATTTGTTAATAGAATAAATCTCAGTATTAGGAAGGTTGGAACCTTGTCAAATATGAATAATGCAAACACTTAAAAGAATATCTAGATTGTTCATCTATTTTAAAATATGCTTAGCTGCTAAATAAAATAAAATAAAATAAAATAAAATAAAATAAAATAAATAATAAAATACCCTTAGCTGCATGCCCTGATCTCTTACCTGTGCCTCTCTAAACACATATGGTCCCAACTCCTTCCTTTGTTCAATAATCTTCTGGGCTTGCTCTATTGGAATGTCAATTTGTAAAGCTGGTGGAATACTAGAATTAATAAAGCAGTTGATAATAGTCATGATCTTCTTGTGAATGATGGACTGATCACAATGAGAATGGCACAAGTCCTGAAAAAGGAGAAAAGATAGAACAATATATGATTAATGCATTCCTAGAATACTTTATAGAATTGTGCCAACATGTCTTTCAGTAATATATACTCTTTAACTTCAGGTCAAGAGGGCACTAGAACATGTGAAGGCTATCTTAAAAAAAATCATATCTTCTATTTCTCTTGGGTTTGAGGAACCTAACACTTTGATGCATATACCTTACATAAACACGTTTCACTTAATCTTGAGTGCTTCTACTCCTAGGCAAAGGAACAACGTCAATGTCTACTTTGACTCATTTAACAAATTTGTATTGGGTGCTTGCTATATACCAGCTGAGTCCCATGACAGTACCTGCCCTTTAAAGGCTCAATCTTCCTGGAGGAGAAGCAAGAGCACCTATCATTAAGGTCTCAGTTTAAAAAGACTTTCCTCTAGAAGGCTTTCGATGACTCTCTCAGTTCAGGAGAGATGTCCATCTTAGTAGGTAATTCCATTGTGCCCTGTGCTTCCATCACCACAGCTCTAATCACAGTCTTAATGACCGTGTCTATTGCTTGTCTGTCCCTCCCATGACACTGTAAGCTCTAGGAGGGAAGACTATTCTGATCATGATCGTATCCTCAGGATTTAGCATGGCTCTTGGTAAGTGCTCAATAAGTACTTGCTGGATGAATATATCCTTCCAGTCTTTTTTCTATGGACACATACACACACACACACACACACACACACACACATACACACACATATACATGCACACATTAGATTAAATTATACTGTTTTCTAGTAGCTAGGTTTCTAAAAAATCAATAAGATGAATATCTTTTTCTATCATTGATTATTCTCCTGCAGCATGATTTCTAATGGTTGCAGAGTATTCAATTCTATAGATGTGTAATAATTAAGTAAGTAATGTCCTGTTGTTGAACATCTGGGTTCTTCCCAAATTTTCACAATTCAAGATTGTGATTGTGAAAATTTGGGAAGAACCCAGATCTCAATTTCTAAGCATATTACCACAATCACTGCTGGGGGGTGGGGGGGGGTGAACATAACTTAGTGGTTAAGGGCATGAGCTTTAGCAACAGAATGCCTTGGTTCAAATTCCAGCTCTACCACTTAATTATCTACATGATGTTAGGAGTTTCTTAACCCTTCTGTGCCTTAGCTTCTTCATCTGTAAAATGGCAAGAATAACAGCTTTGACCCAATAGGATTCTTCTGAAGAATAAATTCACTGTTACATGAAAAGAATTAAGACAATATCTGGCAGATAGTAAACATTTAATAAGAGTAAGCCATATAAAAGTGAGCTCAGTAAGATTTCGCCATACCAGGTGGAATGCTTTCCACCTAGCAAACTCTCTCAAGACCCAGTTAAATGTTATCTCTGCTGAGATTTCCCTGACCTACAACCCTCTCTGCATCATTCCCTCCTCAGTGCCAAAATTATACCTAGTTAGAACATGGATCATAATCAATACTATGTCATGATATTTGTTTTCATGGGTGTCTCCCTCCTTGAAGGCGGGCAATGTGTTGTATTCACGTTTTTATTCCTATGATCTAGCATAATGGCTGGCACATTAGAATGAACAAATTACCTCCTATAGCATGATTTTAACTAGTTACCTAGAATTATATGTCTTCCATTCTATGCCACAGACAAGATATTTAAATGAAGACCAAGGGCAGCCTTGAAGGAGAAACAGTCACACAGCTAAGGGTTGACTTTGAAGGAGTGGGTTTTTTTTAAATGCTTTTTGTGCAAGGTTTATTGCATTACCTCCTGTCCTAGTAGGGTTGGGCTTACTCATATTCATACTAGCTTAAAAATAATTCTGCCCACTCATAATAACTGCCTATTCTGGAAAACAGACTCCACCTCCTTCCTAATTCTTAAAAAAATATTTTAATATTGCTTACCTTGTGACAGATTTTGAAAAATTTTATCTCAAAAAATTTTTTCTGAGAAAATTTCTAAGGTGAGAATAGTACAAAAATTGTTCATAACAGAAAAGGTAGAAAACAGCTTCATGGTAAGTTGGAGAAAGTTTGGAAATAGATTTTATTGAGCAATTACTAACTATATAGAATATAAATGCTGCAGAGTATTAGTATTGCATAATTCATACTTAGATTATAGGTGAATTGAAAGTATTAGCCTCTTAAATTCCAGTTTTATTCTGATTCTCTACCTTTATAATGGGATAAAATAGGCTGCTTGCCCAGAAATGAATCTGCTCCCTGTGGGAGAACTGAAGCAGAGTCTGGATGCCTACTCTTGGGTATTTCTAGACAACACTCCCATATTCAAGTCTAGATTATAATACCTAGAAAGTCCTTTCCTTTCTCCAACGCAAAGATGAAATATGGTTTCAATAAACACTTAAACCTAAAACTGCCTTTGCTCCTAACCACTTGTTCTTTCACTTATTTGTTTTGTTAAAAATTTGGCCATTCTAATAGAAAAGCTCCTCTCATCTCTCTTGGTTTATTTTCTATAATCCTCTATCTTTGATTACTATTGCTGGCAATACAGTTGGGAGGAATTCTGGTAAAGAGGTCTTGGTTAAAGTATTGAATATGGATGTCTTCAGGAAAAAATGTGTATGGTACATTTATAGAGGAGTGATATGCAAAAATGTAATTAAAACTCTTTTCAGGAAGGTTCTCATTAAATCAGAGTATATGTGAATACGTTGAAAAATCCAATTCTATCATTTCAGGGCTCACTCTTACTCTTCACTACATGAGAAATGTATCTAACTTAGAACAATGAACACCTCAATATTTACATATTGGTCTGAAGATGACAAAATTGGGATATCTTATACAAATCTTGTCTATAAAGTTACAGTTCAGAATCTGATGTGTTAATGCATTTCCTCCACAAAAAAGGGTTTTTTTTTCCAACTTCCAATATAATACCTTATATTTTTGTACTTCTTGCCAAAAGAGTACACCATTTTCCAATAAATCTCCTTTTAAAGCCACAAACCGTTGAAATTGTCTTGCAGTAATTGGATTCAATAATGTTTTACGAAATGCAATGATTTCACAAGATGAAGATATCCACTTACTCTCCACAGGCTGTCCAAAGCAGAGAATACAGAAAATTAGCTTTGTTCTAAAGTAATAATAAAGTTATTTATTAGGCTAAAAATTACCAACTTCAACCTCCTTTACTTTGGGCTGCTGAAATTTATGGCATGGACACAACAGAATTTGGCAACTTTTACCTCTCTGTTCTCTTTTGTTTCCTTTATATTTTTATGGCATCATTTTTTTTAAGAGGTAGAGAGAAAGAGAAATGATTGGATGATTCAGAACATATAACTACATTGTTTAAGAATGTTAAGAATCATTACAGTTTGGGACTATGGTGAAAAACTACATTTTAGTGCACTGCGTGAGTTCTGTACTTAAACAGAAAAATGTAACCATAATGTTATGATTATATATTGTTATATCATTATTATGTATTTTATAACTACATATATTATGTATGTATCATGTTATATATTAAATATAACTCTCCTGCCTTTTAAAAAGTAAGAACACTAGGACATTTAAGATATTTTTTCAAAATCTTAAAAAATATTACCAATTAACCCTGTTAATTTAAACAGAAAATTTGCTGTGGAGCTTCTAACTAGAAAAAATATCATGTTTTCAGGTGAGACATCTTTATATTATTTTAATAAAAATTGTTATTAATACTTCCTAACAAGAAGAAAAATAATTAATACATTATTTTTAATAATAAACTGACTGAGGATTTACTTTACATAACAAAAAAGCCAGAAGGACCCATGGTATTTTAGTAATGCTTACAGTATTACTTAGTTTGTATCTTCACAGTTTTGAAATACAAGATGTCTACTTTCTGAATTTTGACCATTTTAGATCATATATCCATCCCTCTTTAGCCTCTCAGGTTAAAAAACATAAGACCTAGATTTTACTGAATTTACTGAATAGAAAATTTTTTACTGGATAAATTTTATTGAAGTTCCCCAAATCTGAGTTTAGTCTACAATCATGCAAAGAAGCACCATTCCAAAGGCAATGTTTTAAATGAATTTGGGGATTATAGTAACAATCAGTCAAAACACGTGATAAACATCCATGACTGACAATGCATAAAATAAATTTCTTGAAACAAATCATATGCGACTATCAGCATAAGTGTTTGAGAGAGTTAGGTAAAAAGCACTATGGGAACACAAAAGGAGTAACTCATTCTGCCTGGAGGAGTAAAAGCTTTGCTGAAGGGCCTTGAGGATGACATCTGAATTGGAAACTGAAAAGGGAAGCCAACACCAGGCAGTCTAGGTGAATAGCAGTGCCTTAACCCAGATAAAGTGATTAGATGGCTAACACTGTTTTAGTGAGGCCCATGTCATGTTCTCTGGTCAAAAAGTTAAGACCCCACCATATGTTCCATATTAAAATTACAGCCCTATAAATAGGAACAATTATGTATTGGACTGGGATGTTTATTTAAAACCCACTCAGCAAATAATGTTTTAAGACCTGCTTCTTAAGATACTAAAACGTAGTAATTTAAACAGAAAGTAACATAACATACAATGCACAATAATATGAAATATAAACCCATCCTCCTTAGCATTTCAACAAAAAAAATATAGCAAAAGACAAACATAGAATGGTTTATTTTCTTTCAAGAGGAAAATACAGAAAAAGAGCATCCTAACAGATACATATAATCCTCTAATAGTCAAATAAAATTTTATGTATGTAGAGGGTCACCCGGGACTAGTCTGACATTCCAGCAAGACCTGTAGAAGGATGAATACATATAAATTTGTAGGCTCAGAAAGAAGACTGTGTTTATCATGCTTGTTAAGAAGCAAAATAGGCATTTTCTAGTAAAGTATCCTATTATAGTGGTTTAAATAATTGCCAGAATGATAGTTTTTAATTCTCTTAAAGCCAAAATGTAATCCTCAACAGAGGATAATGCAATATCATTTAACTTGTTCATTCTGTTGCATACTTATTCTTTTTGTGCAATCCACTCTCAGTAATGAATAAATTACCATATGCTGAAATGAACAGCTTGTCTCAATAAATCCATCACAGGCAAAATAAACAAAAATGCATATTTAAAGTCTAATATTTAAAGCACACTTCTAGGGTTTAGCAGGTCGAGAGGGCTTTAAGAAGAGGGCTCTGGCAGAATCACACTCTCCCCCAGATTCCATCAGCCAATTAAACAGAGTTGGTGGCTTAGAATGCAGTGTCTACAATGAGGGTTTTTGAACAAGTAGGGGTGGAAAAAAGTAATATTTTGACAGAGTGGAAGTTGCAAGAGGAAGAATATAGCAAACACTACTTGCCTTCCAGACCCCGATTTTCCTTTCACGCTTCTGTAACAAGAGATCTTCAGCTATGTCTCTCATCTGTACCTAAAAGCAAAACCAATTATTTTATCCCAGTTATTCAGAATGTCTACATTTTTTGACATCATTTACTAATTTAATAGCTTTTATTTTATTTTTTAAAAATATTTACTTATTTTAGAGAGAGAGGGAGAGCACAAGTGCGGTAAGGGGCAGAGGGAGAGAGAGAGAGAAAATCCCAAGCAGACTCCGTGTTGACCACAGAGCCCGACATGGGGCTCAATCCCACCATCCTGAGACCACAACCTGAGCCAAAACCAACAGCTGGCCGCTCAACCGACTGCACCACCCAGGTGCCCCTAATTTAATAGCTTTTAAAAATGAAGTAAAGGTCAGCATGGATAAGAGATAATGCAGTTTAGGAGAAAAAGGATCAGACTTAGAAATGGAAGCCCTACCTATGTACCTGAGCAAGTCACTCAAATTCTCTGAACAGTTTCCCCATCTGCAAAATGAAGCTAATAATACCCAAGCGTGTTGCCCCAAATGTGGATAATAGTTCACTTTGGGTCCCATGGAAATTGAAGCTGGAGAGACAATTAGGAGTTCCCAGATTTTTGTGCTATTTTCTAGCCACAACTAATTTTAGAAGAGCACAGAAGTTATTCAATGCAGGGAGGAAATATAGTAGATATTTCTTGAGGTTATTGCCTATTCACAACAGTTTCCCTTGGGAACCACTCCTGCCAAATCTGTGCTATATGAATCCACCTCCCTGTCCACATCAGATAGATCCAGGCATTGACCTAGAGAGACTAGTATTGGATGACAGCTGCTGCTCTTTGATAGCCACAGCTGGAGAAAAGATCCAGGAACTTCTGCTGGGTTTCCAGGGCTGTCCCAGCCCCTAGCCTTTCTAAAGCTTGGGTGTCTACTCTTCCCCTCAGTGTGTGAGATGTTCTAGCACCATTTTATAATAAATTCTCTCCTTTCTCTTTTGCCTTTGGCTTAAGGTTGCCAGAATCAGTTTATGTTATTGGCCACCCAAAGAATGCTAAGTAAATCAGGAAATGGTTATAAGTTACAATAAAGTTATTGTGGTCAACATAGTGAGAAAACATGGTAAATAATATTAGTAAGCCAAAGCCTAAAGAAAGGACATGAGGAAATTTGAGTTGTCTCAAAGCTTATTTCCAGGACTTTTTGCCTGAAACAAGTGAGCACTTCTTCATACTATAAATTCTATTTTCCCAGCTGTATTGTGTTTTCCATAACTTAAGGTGCTCGTAAGACTATGGATATTTCCACATAAGTAAGGCTCAAAGTATTTGATAAATTCAATATAGAGGGCAGTTCTTTTAGATTTTTCCTGATGAACACTAATGGCATGTGTTTTGCATACTAAAGTCCAAAATTACACCTTCTGTCCCTTTATGCTATTTTTGTAAAGATCAGGTTTGCCTTTTTTTTGGTGTGACAATGACATTTTAAATTATCAAAGTAACACATGCTTTTTATAAAGTACAAACAAAGCAAAAAACAAACAAAAACAAAAGAACACCTCATTTCACAAAGTAAAAAGTAAAAATCCTTACTCCCCAGGAGGCAGATTCTTTTAGACTTTTTTCATAAACACAAATATAGATAGATAGATGGAAAAAGAAATACATAAATAGAGATATAAGAACATGTAATGAGATTCTCTTTTATATACTGTTCCACATCCTGCTTGTTTCACTCAAGAAATAATATCTTTTGTATCAGTACATGTGGAAATCTTATATTTTAATCTCATTTTATAACCCCATTTAATATGGATAAGAACATGTAATGAGATTCTCTTCTATATACTGTTCTGCATCCTGCTTGTTTCACTCAAGAAATAATATCTTTCATATCAGTACATGTGGAAACCTCATTTTTATATTTTAATCTCATTTTATAACCCCATTTTATATGGAAATATTCATAGTACAGAATTATCATAAAGCATTTAACTATTCCCCCTTGTACATCCTTGCCCATTTATATGAGGACTTAATAACAATATAAAAAATAACAACTAGATTAATAAGTAATATTTGAGTGTTTGCTGTGTGCCAGGTACCACGCTAAGAAACTACACATACATTCTTTCATTTCATCTTCACAAGTATCTTATGAAGCAATTACTCTTATTAACCCCAGTTATTTTTCAAATGAGGAAACAAAGGTTATAAAACTTAAAAGTTGTAGGGGCGCCTGGCTGGCTCAGTCAAGAAGAGTATGAGACTCTTGATCTTGGGGTCATGAGTTCAAGACCCATTTTGGATGTAGAGATTACTTAAAGTTAAAATAAATAAATAAATAAAAATTTACTTAAAGAAAAACAACAAAAAACCTTAAAGTTGTACAGTTAACACAGGGCAGGGTTGAGGCAAAACCTTGGGAAGGCTAACTCCATGCTCTTAACCACTGTGCCATAGAAGTACAACAGCTAGGTCAACGGGTAGACACATTTGATATTTTAAGAGGTACTGCCGATTACTATCCAAAGATTACACCAACTGATATACCTTTATCTTTTGACGTGCTGCAAACTGTTCACTTGCAAGAAACAATGGCAACCACATGTTTTCTAGCTTATTGAGGACATGCTTCTGAACTTCAAGCAGAACAGGTGCATCAAGCTGCTCATGGAGCATCTTTCCCCAGCCACCACTTAAATTCATTATCTAAGAAAATACAAAGGAAACAGAAAAACTGCAAACTTCTGTTTTAGTGAAGAAACACTAATAGTCATTAATTTATCCATTCACCCCCAAACCATTTGCCGAGCACACGCTAGGTAGCACAACTGTCATTTTCTGAAAGATATCTCCTGGCTATACCGTGGATAGTAAAGACACATAACTCCCCCAACATCAAACAGATAATTGTGGTTTATGTGATGGTTGTTCTAGATGTATGATTTTGCTCATGATATAGGTCAGAGAACACAGGAGTGGGATTTTTATCCCGTGTGACCACAAGCAATGCCATTTTTCTCTCCATGGCCTCAGCATCTTCAACTGTGAAATGGGGGTAATTATTAGTCTATGAGTTCTCTAAGTGCTCTTCCAGGTCTAATATTCTATGAATCTGTGATTCTGGTCAAATTGACTAGTTGGAGAAAGCATTTTCTTTTGTGTATGGGGAAAATGGGACATGAATTATTTAGGAGAGGGCATTGACCCAGAAATTTTAAATAGGCACAAACAAATGTTGGGTTGAACTTGGCAGGATGAGGGTGGTGCTAGCAATGCCGGGCTGCCCCAACAACTTCACAGAAGAAAACAAAAGCAGGGGCACCTGGGTGGCTCAGATGGTTAAGCATATGCCTTCAGCTTGGGTCATGATCCCAGGGTCCTGGGACCGAGCCCCATGTCCGGCTCCTGGCTCAGCAGGGAGCCTGCTCCTCCCTCTGCCTCTCCCCCTGCTCATGCTCTCTCTCTCTCTCTCTCTCTCTCTCTCTCTCTGTATCTCTGTGTCTCGAAGAATAAATAAAATCTTTAAAAAAAAAAAGAAAAAGAAAACAGAAGCAGCAGAAGTAGAGAGAGATCAGGTTATACAGAGAATAGTCTCTGACCTGAACAGGTGACACCTTTTACAAAACACAGTTTCTTTGTGACCCAGATCTTCCTTCTGTTTAAGTATCAGCTTCAACAAGCTATGAATGGCTATTTCCTGCTATAAATCATTCTGTTTTCTACCTGTTTCTGTGTATACACCTTTCAAAACCTCTGGACCCCTCACTGGAAAAATTAGCTTCTTCTTAGTTCCCCTTTGAATAATAAAATCAATCAAATCCTACTAATAAAATAATTGTTTTGCATAAAAACAAGAGAAACGCTCTTACCCATCCTTTAATAATACTGATTTTTATACATAAAAGGAAGAAAGAAGAAAAAGAGAAAAGACTGTCTTGCTAATCAAACAGCAAACTTAGCCACCCAACTGAAATTAGAACTAGCAAGATCTAAATGGAACATAATGTGATGTGGATGTGCTTAAGTATAAAATAAGTAAACAAAAAATAAAAGTAAAGCCAAAGATGAGGAAGAAAGGCCATTGGGGAAACTCTTCTGGAGTAAACACAATCATTTGCTATGATAGCAATGGGTAACTTTTTCCACTGAATTTGAACTTCTCAGCATGTTCTAGTATAGAAGGCTCACACAGTAGCAGCAGATACCACGAAACCTCATATAATGTAGCACAAGCCAAAGAGAAAACAAATGCCCTCCATGTGTTTATTTCATAGTTGTGCTTATTGAGATACCCAACACTTTTGCTAATACAGCCCAGATTTGTATCCCAGGGAACTGATGTGATGGCAAGGCATTTTGTCAAGGTTGCTTAAATTCAGAATTTCTTCTCCTTCTTATTCCCAAAAACTTTTGCTTATTTTACACCCGGAAGATCTAGCTTTTTAATTTGGTGTACCCTACTTAACACTTCTGAATTTTTCTTTAATTTACTGAATTCAGCATTAATCTGAAATTTGTATTTTATAAATGTACACCATTAGGATATGCATCCTTTTAAACTACCAAAATAAAGATATCAAACACTATACATTTGATCTCCAGGTAGTAATGTGGTACTAGCAAACTTCAAATTAGTTATAACACCTAATTCTTTATATTTCAAAAGCATAAAAATTGAGCCATATTTCATGATAAAATTGTTACTTGAACACTCAGTCGCACTGCTGAATTCCAATCTGACCTTTTTGCCTTAAATAATAACACCACATAGTATAATAATGACATATAGACAGTAATAATATAATAAATAATGACACCATCTATCACATTCATTTGCTGAATGAATGGATGACTGGAAGAATAAAAGCTACTTTTATTCTATAAACTACTTCTAAAAATAACATAGTTTTATAGTATACTTGAGTGAATTTTAAAGGCATTTAATTTGTAGATACTTAAAAATAGCTTAAAAAGTAAGATATCCAAAATGTCTAACATATAAATCATGAAAGCAAAAGACAAAAAAGATGACTTTCAGGTTGTTGGCAAAAATAAATAAATTACTGGTTTTCAACCACAATGACCTCACACCAGTCAGAATGGCTAAAATTAACAAGTGAGGAAACAACAGATGTTGGCGAGGATGCAGAGAAAGGGGAACCCTCTTACACTGTTGGTGGGAATGCAAGCTGGTGCAGCCACTCTGGAAAACAGTATGGAGGTTCCTCAAAAAGTTGAAAATAGAGTTACCCTATGACCCAGCAATTGTACTACTGGGTATTTACCCCAAAGGTACAAATGTAGTGATCCGAAGGGGCACCTGCACCCCAATGTTTATAGCAGCAATGTCCACAATAGCTAAACTATGGAAAGAGCCCAGGTGTCCATCAACAGATGAATGGATAAAGAAGATGTGGTGTGTATATATATATATATACACACAGTGGAATACTACTCAGCCATCAAAAAATGAAATCTTGGGGCACCTGGGTGGTTCAGTCATTAAGCGTCCGCCTTCGGCTCAGGTCATGGTCCCAGGGTCCTGGGATTGAGCTCCGTATCGGGCTCCCTACTATGCGGGAAGCCTCTTTCTCCCTCTCCCACTCCCCCTGCTTGTGTTCCCTCTCTCGCTGTGTCTCTCTCTGTCAAATAAATAAATAAAATATTTAAAAAAGAAATCTTGCCATTTGCAATGACATGGATGGAACTAGAGGGTATTAAGTTAAGCGAAATAACTCAATCAGAGAAAGACAAGTATCATATGATCTCAGTTATATGTGGAATTTAAGAAACAAAACAGAGGTCATAGGGGAAGGGAGGGAAAAATAAAACAAGACAAAATCAGAGAGTGAGACAAACCATAAGGGACTCTTAATCATAGGAAACAAACTAAGCGTTGCTGGAGGGGAGGGTGAGTAGGGGGATGGGGTAACTGGGTGATGGACATTAAGGACGGCATGTGATGTAATGAGCACTAGGTATCATATAAAACTGATGAATCACTGAACTCTACCTCTGAAACTAATAATATACTATATGTTAACTAATTGAATTTAAATTTAAAAAATTACTGGTTTTCATACTTCAACAAAGAAAATATGTTATATATTGATACCTGCTCCTGCTGATATAGAGAGGCTGGACTTTGGGGGCCAAAGAAATATTTTTTATTAAGGTATTTGTTTTTAATATATATAGATTTTGCTTCCCTTTGCTTTCGGTCTCCATAAACTGTTCTTCGGAACTGTTCAATGTCTGTCCAGCACATAAGGTCCATACTAAAAGGAAAACAAAAACAAAGTACAGCCCTTTTTATTTTTTTTCTCTGAATTCTACTAACCCACCAAACAAGTTGTTGTCCTGACTAGTTAGCAGAACTGATTAGATCATGAAACTAATGAGTTCAATAATATGTCTCATGCTGGCTAAATATATGAATGAACACAGAAGTACTGGGATCAGAAAAGAATCTACCACTGTTTTTGATAGGGTCTCAGAGTTCCTCCATTAACAATGGACTTGTATCGTTGATGTCAAATCTGGGAAAATTTCTACCTACTGCATGTATATTTGGCAACATGCTAAATTCACAACAATTCGCATCAATTAAGAAGGGAAACTATATATGTGCAATTTGGCTCCCAGGTCTAAACCTTTTCTACTAATTTGGGAGAAAATTATTGGAAAAATATATGATCAATATTTCAGTTTATATTAGATAAATATGTCATAAGTTTCCAAGATTCTGTGCAAAACTACAATGTTCCATTTATGTATTAGCTAATAAAAATTACAACGTATTACAGTAAAATTTCAATAGCTTAGAAAAATATAAAGGAGATACTTTTCAGAAATACTAATTAAAGCACCTGTCTAGAAAAATGCGGAAGAAAGAAACAGTAGAAAAGCAAAAGAATAAACCACACTGGTGTTTTTATTTAGCCAATGCTAAAACTACTACAAATCTTGTTTGACTACTTAAAGTAACATGTGGGAGGTTACTATTATTAAAATGCACTCCCCAACAAAAAGTTACCCATACAGATTTCAGATAGGTATGCTCATTACTTTTTACTGTCATGGGTGAAATCTAGCTCCAAATCACTTTTATAATATGTTGGATCAAAGTAGCTTTAAAAAATAAGTAGCTTAGAAAAAGGATGTTTAAAGAGAGAAATACATTTTATTTATTTTTTAATAATTTTTATTGTTATGTTAATCACCATACATTACATCATTAGTTTTTGATGTAGTGTTCCATGATTCATTGTGCATAACACCCGGTGCTCCACGCAGAATGTGCCCTCTTTAATACCCATCACCAGGCTAACCCATCCCCCACCGCCCTCCCCTCTAGAACCCTCAGTTTGTCTCTCAGAGTCCATCGTCTCTCATGGTTCGTCTCCCCCTCCGACTTACTCCCCTTCATTCTTCCCCTCCTGCTATCTTCTTCTTCTTTTTTTTTCTTAACATATATTGCATTATTTGTTTCAGAAGTACAGATCTGTGATTCAACAGTCTTGCACAATTCACAGTGCTCACCATAGCACATACCCTTCCCAATGTCTATCACCCAGCCACCCCATCCCTCCCACCCCCCCACCACTCCAGCAGAGAGAAATACATTTTAAAATGGTTATGTTCTTTACCTTGAAGAATGAGCCTCAAGAAACTGATGGAAATGTTCAAACTCCAGTTTGTTGTTAAGCAGGTCATTAAAATTAAAGTGCTTATATTCTTCAGGGACATTATTCCAGTATTCTGGTTTTTTAGAGACCTCAGGAAGCCGTGAAATACCAGTTCCAATTTCACCAGTCACAGTGTCCTAGTGAAATGATACTTTTAACAAAAAATCTCTTAAATACAGCAAATTATTCTCCAAATTTAAAAAGGGAAACAAATAAAAATGAATAATTAGGTCAACACCATCTAACAATGCAATGGTAGAAGTGGGTGAAGAATCTAGAATCTAGAATCCGGCTCTAACTCCTGTCAAATTCTATTCTGTTCCTTGCTGTTCCATTCTCTTCTTTTTAGGAACATTTAGTAAACATTTACTATATATTTGCTTATAAAATATTTAATTATCTTATTTTTGTTAGTATAAGAATAATATATCTTCTGTAATAAGAAAACAAAAGGCATACATACTACTTACTACCCCATTCAGAGATAACCATAGCTAAGATTTCCTTTCTTTCTTTTTTTTTTAAAGATTTTATTTATTTATTTGACAGAGAGAGACACAGTGAGAGAGGGAACACAAGCAGGGGGAGTGGGAGAGGGAGAAGCAGGCTTCCCGCCGAGCAGGGAGCCCGATGCGGGGCTCCATTCCAGGACCCTGGGACCATGACCTGAGCCGAAGGCAGACGCTTAAGGACTGAGCCACCCAGGCGCCCCCATAGCTAACATTTCCAAATACAAATCTTCTAGTCTTTTTTGCAGACACACATGTAGATTATTAAAAACCAAGATAGGACTGTACAACTATGTATGGTTTTGTAACTTAGTTCTTTTTCTTAACAATGTATTATGAACATAAAATGTTCTTTTATTTATAACAATTTTGAAAGTTATAGAGTAAAACAAAATACTTTTCTAATAGTACATCCTTTACATGTAATCTTCTTCATATAAAAGTTAATTTTTAGGCATTTTTAAGACTTGATGTTTTGCAGTTTATAAGCTCTATATAAGGGCAAAGAGCTAGAGAAGCTTATTCTTTGAAAAACCTTTCCTCTCCTTATGGAATACCTTATATAATTAATTCATCCCTCTATTTGTGTTTGAAAAGCATCAGACTATGAGAGAAACTACCAATATTTAAAAAATCAATTTCCAATGTGGAGAAGGATTATGGGTAGAATTATACCTTTTAGTTCATAAATTTTAAAACACAACTTAAAATACAACTAAAATGCTATATTTTAGTCATAAGGTTTACAACACAAACTTAAAATACAATTTTATGAACATTATCATTATGTTTAAAATGCAATAAAATGTGTTACTTTTTTGGCTTTTTATATAGTCTTTCCAAGATACTAATTAGTAGTTTCTCAAATAAGGAATTTCTGTGTTAAAAAGGCAACTATCATGAAGATTACATTTAACTATCTGAGCCACCCAGGTGCCCCCTCGTGAAGGTTACATTTAAAAAACAATTTTACTGTTTGTGTAAAATTTTATTGTAAAAGAGTAAAAATTTGAGACAGGCACAAAGGAGAAAGTAAAACTATCACCTGAAAAAAATATATATATCACTTGAAACCTTACCACTCAGAGCTAAGTGTCTTCAACATTTTGGTGAACATCTAGATATCTTACATATATGAATATATGTATACATGTAGAAATACATATATAATTATACATAAATAGGATTATATGATACTAGTATTTTTTGTTTCCCACATTTTTATATAATAATATGTCCTGGGCATTTTCCATGTCAATAAATATGAATATGAACTGTCACTTGCATGTAGATATGCACATTTCATTTTATGGCTTTCAGGACCTATCATGGTTTATGTAGCTAATCCAAAAGTTGCAAATTTATAAATCAAAATAACACTTTACTATCCTAGTCAATTCTATGATCTTTTTACGGACTCCCCCAAATTCTTTCTGTATTTTTTCCTTTATTGTTTTGCCTATTGCTGTCACACGACAGTTCCTTTTCTGTTTGGAAAACTCCATGTAACTCTTTTTTGAATTGACAACGAAGAGAGCTGCTGCCATACAGAAAATAACCAGAAATGTTCCAAGGAATAATGTGGCTTGAAGGCTCTTAATTAAGGCAGACAAATGGCTTGACTCCCTATGCTACCTCATCTGCTTTGTTCTTCTGGCTTTGTTGTTAAATGTGTCAATATAAAGTGACACCTGTCAAAGGCAGCCTGCTAGGCAAAGAAGTAGCAGAAAAATGAAACTGCCTATCCCCTACTTTATCAGGACATTAGCTCCTTAAGATAGGATTTCCCCGCCCCCCGACCCCATGCCAATATATACAGTGGTAATCTCTCCAGGATAAAAAGTTGGTTTTTCTAAGTAGAGCGCTAACTTACCTCAGTTTTCTTGGAAAACGTCTCTTTATGCAAAGCCTGTAGCTTTCTGAAGTATGTGGAATCTAGCTGTCGAGTTTCTTCCATCAGCCCCACCTAATAAAACAATAATAAAGCTTGTAACATCAATAGAACGTACATTACGAAAAAGTGGGGGAAAGAATGCACAATTTGCCAATAACAGTGGGCTAAAAAAATGAATACACTTGCCAATAAAGTAAATTAGTTTGGAAGCAAAAGCAGCAAGACCAACGTAAAAATATTAACTACAGCAAATTCAGACTTCACATGCATACGATAAAATATTTCTATGTAATGATACAGTGACACCAGAGATCATTCCTCCTTTCGGGACATCCCATGTGAACTAACAAACACTGCACACATGTTGGGTCACATTGCCATTTTCTATTCATTATAACAGGATAATAGTCACGAAGGCAGGCATTGCTAGCTTTAGGGATCAAATAATCCAGAGCAGAACAAGAAGTGACCACACTCCATTGTTAATAGTCTGTGAGCTAAGGTTTTGTTGCTGTAGCAAGAGAGGAGAGAGTCATTCATTAGATTAACCTCATTGTAGGCATCCCTGTTTTAGATAGGAAGAAGAACAATCTCATTCTCCATTTCTCTATTCCGGGGAAAAAAATCAGTTTGGCAGACTGAGAACTTTCTACATTTAATGACTAGCTTTGATTATCCTTTTTGGGAAAGAGTCTACATAATCCAGTCAACTGGACTTTTAGAGAGATCCTCTGGGCCGAACTTAAGGAAGTTTCTACTTTATTATTAAAAAGAGTATATAATTTTCCCACACATAAGAGTCATTACCAATGCCAAAACTTTTTGATTTAGGGACATTCGTTATAATTCTAAATCTTTTTTTTTTTTTTTAACATCTCAGGACCCTATCTCAGGTCCATTTTCTTCTATGCCATACATTGTATTTAAAATAATGACTGGGGAGAATTTTTTTAAAAATTCATACAATAGCCTAATTTTTCTAGTGTGATAGATGTATTTTTGTGGTAGAAAAGATGTAATGCTAATTTTTGAGGACAAAGAGAAATCAGGAAGGAAAATTTAATTTTGATCACTGAATTTAGTAAGCCTTAAGGGTTGTTCAATCACAATCGATAAGGTAATTTTATCCAAGGTGCTTTGGTACTAATTTTATCTTAATTTACCTAACCTATTCTTTCTGTGAGAAGACATGACTAAGAGATTGTTGAGCAGATAGGAACAAAGACTAGCAATATGAAGACAGCAGAGTTCCACCGGGAGTGACCTGATGTAGAGGGTACATGCAGTAACTTCATAGAAAAAAATGCCCATTACTTGTTTGAATCTGTAACTCAAAATAAATATTGAAAGAAATTTCCTCCACCCATCAATAAGAATAGTGAAAATATTCAAGCATTGGGACTTATTTGGACTTAAAAAAGATGTGTTGAAACTTCTATCCAATCAGTCTGACCTGATGAACATCTGGGGTGCCTTAAAATAGCAACACTGAAGTTATAGAATGCATTTTCCACAATACATACAAAACATTTCTATTTTCCATGGGTGCAATATTTACCATAACTCATCCAGTATAAAATTAAATGTGCTTTTTCCATTAATCAAAATTAAGGCCACTGCTAAGAAATGGCAAGAAGAGACAAAGCCTGTACATTATCATGGCATATATTGTTGGTTCACAGGAAACCAAAACTCAGATTTCTCTCTGCTGACATATTTGTACAGGGAACCAAAAATGACAAAGATTTTAGTCTTTTGTTAGGAGACAATAGAGAAACTGGCAAAAAATGAAGTTAATAAATACTTTCACTACTCCAATTTTGAGCCTGCCAAATCTTAACTGTGAGTGCCTGGCCCATATGAGACCTTTCTCAGTTCTTCTCTTGTGAATTAATAATGTTGCTTATCATCAGTTTTGTAGTAAACCTGAATAGTCACACATCATGTCTTAGTGCCACAATACCTTTCCAAAAGCAACTTGGTCTAATTTTACCATCTTTGTCCAGGGCTCGAGAAGGAGGAGAAGGATATATTCTTCTGCTGTGTCAAAAAGGTCTTCAAATGGTGGCTGTATTTTCATATAGATTTCTTTTTTCTTTTCCTGTTGGAGTCCAATGTCAAGAGTAGCCGAAGGAGCAATGTATGTGGCAAAAAGATACTAAAGGAGAAGGGGGAGAAAGAAAGGAGAGGATGTTGGGAGAAACCATAATGGTGAGTGGATTCCTCAGTAAAGGCATTTAAAAAAGGTAAGAGAAGGGAAACAAGCTCAAGTGATGTTTTTTTCTTGAAAAAATGCATAAAACTACTTAACGTCAAAGCAGTGTGTTTATTCAAAAGGCTTCTCTTTACTTTTCCTATTTCTTCAGCGGTAATTAGTCAATATGCCAGTGGATCTTACACAAGAGTATATCATTTGGATATTCCAATTTTTTATCAGATTACTTCCATGTATTATTATGATTTATTCCAGGTTATAGGTCTCCTTTTCCCTTTATGTTCACGATATTTCTAACACATTAGTGCTACCTCCCAAAATGGTTTGAAATGCCCATTTTAAAACAAGAGGCAAGAATACACCAGGGCTGAAAAACTGGCTATCTGTCTTCTAGTATAGAGACCCAACAGACTACCTGCCCTACCCAACGGAGCTGCAGAGTTCTTAAAACTGTTACTAATTATCTCTTTCTGTTGTAAAAATATCTCCATCTAATGTCCAATGCTGTGGATCAGAGATATGAGAAGGAAGTAGGAGTGAGTGGAAAGAAACACAGATACATATGGAATTTCTAGCTTCCTAGAAAAAGCTGCATAAATGTCTATTCCATTCTACTCATTTGTCTTTTCTCTAAATAATAGCTACTTACATCTGAGAAGTAATTTAATAACAGTTTACTTTTAAAATATTACATTTTGAATGTCATGCCCTGTGTATCAGATTTAAATGTAGTTTTATGAACAACCTCTAATTAATTGTATTCAATCTTAATTTTATTTTTTTACTTAGTTTTGGACCTGATAATGTCCAGATTCAACCCAGGCAACAGATTAGATAGATAGATAGATAGATAGATAGATAGATAGATAGATAGATAGATAGATAGAAATAATAGTATTCTGTAAAATAATCTTTCTAAAAGTTTTAAAGGGTCCACATTAATAACATTAATAACATAAGCATTTGCTGAGTATCTCCTATGTCTTAGACACTTGGATAGTTGCTATGCATGCAAAGATTAATGATTAAGACCCAATACCTAATCTGAAGGAGCCCATTCCTGGTGACATGGAGTTGAAAATCGGTCATTGCAATACAGTATGGTAAGTACAACAAGGGAAGTATGCACTGCAAACAAGATCATGATTGCCTACCCATTCTTTTAAAACTCACATCCCATTGATCACCTTTTAAATTTTATACTCAAATACCAATTCTTCTGTTATTTTTCTAAACCTTGTTGTTTCGCCATTCCATACCATTGCCTATATTATTCCTTCAATCTTGGATATTCACCTTACCCCATGCACCTTGTCTGCTTGATAAACTCTGATTTATTCTTTAAAAACCAACATGGATTTTTCCTCCTCCAGGAAGGCTTCACTCACACCCTCCTCCCAAGATCATTTTCTACTGTTATCCCTACCACACTATAATGAAGTTATGTATTATGTATTTTCTCTTCTAGAACAAGGTCCTTGAGGGCAAATACTGCAGCTTATTCTTTTGTCATTCTTCGACTCCTAAAACTGTTCTTGGCAGAGAGAAGATGCCATAAATGTTTATTGAATTGTACTAAATCCACAGAAAAGACTCATTTATGTCTTGGAATGGGAAAGGAAAAGATTCCAAAACTTTTCCAAGAGAAGATAAGCTTCTCTTATCCTTAATCCTTTAGCTGAATCTTTAAAGATGAGTTGGGAGTCAATCGGGCAAGAAAAGGGAGTTGATGAGAAAGATGGTTTAAGAAGAAGGAAAATACGGGGCGAGGCATGAAGGCTTAGGGAAGTTTTACGACCTATGGAGAGATTCTAGGTTCCAAATAGATACCACTGGCTAAAGGAAAGAGGTAGAATAAGAGAGGATGCTATAAAGGGAGGCAGAAGCCAGAACATGCATATGACCTTTTGTCCCTTGGTGAAGAATTTGAATTTTTACTTAAAGATAAATAATGAGGTCTCTCTGAGGAGTGACATCATTGGATATGAATCTTAGAAAGAAATCACTTTGGCATCAGGAAAGAGAAAAGGTTCAAGCAGGTCAAGTTTTGAGGTAGTTTGGAAGTTATTGCAATAGCCAGATAAGAAATTATGTGCCACCTTCATCTCTCACCTGCTTTGTGCAACAGCCTCTTAACTCATCCTCAAGGGTTCCTCTTTGCTTTCGTACCATCTTTTCTTACTACAGCAAACAGAGAAGACCTTTTGCCTATCACTCTTCTGCTCAATTCTTCAGTGACTTCTCTCACACACAGTAACAGTCAAAGTCCTTATAATTGGGATTTTTAGAAGTTTCCCAATACTGAGAGAACAAGGATTATAGTTCAGGACCTGAAATTGGGGAAGCCCCTGTAAATACGCTAGGGTCTCATAACACCCTAACACCAGGGCTGGACCAGGTATAGACTCTAGCCTTGAATCTTTAAAGTGCCAAGAGAAAATGGCTGCTAACCTGTAATTCTGTACCTAGCAAAAATACCCTTATAAAATGAAAAGAAAACAAAGATGTCATAAATCAACAAACAGCAGCAGACAATTCATTACCAGCAGACCTGCGCTATGTATGTAAAATAAACAAAGGTAAGAGCAGGATGGAATAGAGAACAAAAGATGCATAAATATATAGGTAAAGATGAATAAATATTCATTGTAAAGCATAATAATAATAAATGAAATCAGAGGAAATAGTAAAAGAGCCTAAGAAAAAGAAGTTGAGATTGAAGAGGCAGGTTAAGGTGCAACTGAAATGATCTAGTGTGAGCCCTACTATAGGGAGGAAAGGAAGTGAGGTTAGAATCAGGATAGTAATAACAATATGCAGAGGGGGATTTCAAAGAATGAGAGTGAATGGGGCACCTGGCTGGCTCAGTGACTCAGAGCATGTGACTCTTTTTTGTTTGTTTCAAGTTTTTATTTAAATTCTAGTTAACATACAATGTAATATTGGTTTCAGGAGTAGAATTTAGTGGTTCATCCCCTACATGTAATACCCAGTGCTCATCACAAGTGGCCTCCTTAATCCTTATCACCCATTTAACCCATCCCCCACCCAGCTCTCCAGCATCTCTTAGTTTGTTCTCTATATAGTTAATAACTCATTTGTTTTGTTTCTTAAATTCCACATATGAGTGAAATCATATGGTATTTGTCTTTCTGTGATTATTTTGCTTAGTATAATACTCTCTAGCTCCATCCATGTTTTTGCAGATGGTTAAGACTTCATTCTTTTTGACGGCTGAGTAATATTCCATCGTGTATATATACCACATCTGCTTTATCCATTCATCCGTTGATTGACACTTGGGTTGTAGAAGAATGACTTGTAAATCTAACTAGTCTAACAAGTTAGGTTTGTATCAGATTCAAATCTATTCTTAAATATTTTCTAAGTTGGAGATTTTAAAAGTGCATGAATTAAAATAATGTCATACTAAGGTAAATTAAGAAACTAAAGATGAAAATGATCAAATTAAAAACAATAAAAACATCTCTAAAACTTGCTTCAGTAATTTCAAATTTACCTCAAAGGAGAGTAAATTTGACTCCCCAAATCACTTCATTTAAAAATCAGTGGTCAGGTTTTATTTGGGGTTGAATAGCTTCTAATGGAAAAATAAAGCAACTGCTTAGTCATTGGGTCAGCTACACTGCAAGTATAAATAAACACTTGACATGCCACATATCAAACTCTTTGTGTAGAAGTCAGGACAATTTCTTTGATTTTTAAAAACATAGTAACAGTGAAGAGGATAAAGTACAAAAGAAGTTGAAATGGTGACTAGAATAACAGTGATAGAAATGAGAGTCAGTTTCTTGTGGACACCCAAATCCGTTCTTTTCCCTTTCTCTCCCAGTCTTGCCTTCACTCTGCTTGTCTTTCAAGATCTGCTGCTACCTACAGTCTCATGAGAGACTCTAGATGCTATTTATATTGTCTATCATTATACCTTGGTGGACACTTTGTGATGCCACGGTAAAGCCAGGTTGCTGTATGTGACTATATCCAGTTGGCTTGGGCTTTTACCTTCTGAAATTTTGCTTTATGATTTTCTTCAGAATGAGCGTCACTTCACTTTGCCAATTACTGTATTAATAGCACAACTTCCTCTCTCTGATCATTATTCTTCATCCTTTTATACTTCTCACCAAGCTTTTCTTTACCTTCAGCACAATCTGTGGCTTCTTCCTGTCCTCCAAATAAATGGGGCACCACCTAATTTCTCTTACTTTCTTAGATGATCGGGTCTGAAGATTGCCCATCATTTCAACTACACTCTTACATCCTTAATTCCTCCCATCTTGATTTTCTGCTCAATTCTGAGGCAGCTGAATCATTCATTTTTCCAACTCTGTCCTCTAGCTCCCAATAAAAACTATCACAGCTGGCTCCATTATACATAGATTTTAAAAAAAGAAGAACTTCAGCTGTGATGGCAAAGCTCAGTACGTTTGTGCATATTTCTAATCAAGTCTTATCTCTCCATTTCTAAACTTTGCCATCCTCCGTAAAGCTCCCAACTGTTCCTTATGCTTCTTCACTTTCAGAAGATTTATCTTCCACTGAACTGGGAAAAAAAACTCTGGTATGAATGCCCTCAACTTTCTCCTCAAGAGCCTTCTTCTAAATATTTTTCTTTCTCTGATGTTTCAGAGGAAGACTCCTCTCCAAGACTAAGCCGTTCATGTGTGGTCTTGACTCCATTCTCCCCAACCCCACCCCCAGAACTTTGCAACATTGATTATTTCCTTCGTGCTAATGTCCTTAATTCACTTTGCCATTGATTCCATCTTCTTCCTTATGCTACAAAGGTGTTCAGATGAGGTGTCTCTCCCATTGTAAAGTAAGTTTCTTGACTGCTTTGCCAACAAACTATTGCTCTTCTCTCTTTCCCATCTCTACAGATCTTCATACTCCCTTTTCACCCACTTCTCAACCTACTGCAATCTGGTTTGCAGGCCAATGAAACTGATCTCCAAGTTCACTCACAGCCATACACACAAACACCAATTTGATAGCTTCTCTCCTTAATCTCCACCCTCTTATATTCCCTTTGAAGCTGCTACATTGTTGACTACCCTCTCCTTGACTCTCTCCTCTGCCCTCAACACTGTCTCCTGATTCTCTGCTTATTTCCACTCTCGGACTCCTTTGATGATTCCTTTTCCTCTATCTCCCCTTAAAGGAAAGCATTCATTAAAATTCTATGTTCAACTATATTTTCTTCTCAGTTCACATTCTTGCAGTTTCTCACACATGCCAGGCACCCTCTCATAGGATTTTCACACGATGTCCTCTATGCCCTCTAGGCACACTCCAGCCTTATCCTCTTTCTGCCTTTTGCTCAGTGTTCCTTGACTCCTGAAGTCTGTCTTTGGTATCATCCTTACGTGCTCCTATGGGGGCCTTGTACTTGTATATTTCTCCCACTGGACCACAAGGTCTAGGAAGACAGATTTAGGTCTACTTTGTTTGCTACTACATCCTTAGCATCTAGTATAATGTTAAATTTAGGATGAACGAACAGATGAATGAAAGACTTTGTCCATTCCCAGAGACTTAACAGTTAACTATATGTAGAAGAAACCTAAATACATATAGCTTTAGACCTGATTTCTTTCCCGAACTAAAATCTCTGCTTTTAGTTGCTAACTTATTATTGCTATATGGATAGCTTACAGACCCTCAAACTCAGTGACTCAATAATATAACAAATTGTTGTTTCAGAGCCTCCAAGCCTCTCCCTTCCCTCTACATTTCCAGTTTTCATTACCATTCACAGCACAACCTTTGACATCCACTTTCCTTGCCTTCTCCCTCAAATGCAAGTCCTATGAATTTACCTTTCTACATTGAAACAAGGAGAAACTGATCAGAACAAGTATAAAAATATGAAGAGGAAATAAAAGGCAGCAGTTCCATTCCAACAAGAAACAAAATAAAAGTCAGACTTCTGGCCAAGTTCGGTGAGACTCTTTCCAGGCTACTGTCTACTACCTTCCTTCCTGACCTCGCACTTTTACTTCCTTCTATGAAGCCACAGGGGTCCATGCATATTTTTGTTGCTGTTGTTGTTAAACTATTTTTGTCCAGTCTTATTGAGAAAGAATTGGCAGACAGCACTGTACAAGTTTAAAGTATACAGTATAATATGATTTACATATATTGTGAAATAATTACCACAGTAAGTTTAACCATCCATCATCTCACTTAGATACCAAAAAAAAGAAAAAAAAATTTTCTTCTCATGAAGAGAGGAGTATCTACTCTCTTAACAACTTCTGTACGTACCATACAGCAATGTTGACTACAGTCATCATGGTGTAGGTTACTTCCCCAGTACTCACTTATCTTATACCTGGAAGTTTGTACTGACCACCTTCTTTAAGCAACCCCTACACCTCTAGTCACTACAAATCTGATCTCTTTTTAATGAGTTTGGGTTTTTTCATATTATTTAACTGCCTATTCCCACAGTCTCAAGGAGCCGTAATTAGGGTAGCCATATAACCCCATTCTCGCTTAAGCTTATTGTCGTGGCATAATTATTAAGAGTTTCCCTTTCACTCGGAAAAGAATCCTGGTTTAGATAATAAATTATATGTTCTCCCTATAATTAACTGACACCAGTTAGATGACACTATAAGATCTCTCTAAAACCAAGAATCCTAGAAGTGCTCAACACATATTTAGAGCTGAAAATACAGAAAGGCGGAAAATAGTCCTTGCTGAGAAACACGTTTGTCTGATCACAATCAAATGAATTGAATACTGTTATCCAAGCCAAAATCCCAAATATTTTATTTAGAACTTGGATTGAAGCTTCACAGACTTCTCTGTTAAGACTAAATGCATTGGGGACACCTGGCTGGCTCAGTCAGAAGAGCATGTGACTCTCGATCTTGGGGTTGTGAGTTCAAGCCCCACACTGGGTGCAGAGATTACTAAGAAAAAAAAATTTTTTTAAAGAATGAATGCATTAAATGAAAATCTTAACAGAAATTTAAAAATCTTTCCCCTTTCTATTGCACCTAAATTTAGATATTTGTTTGTCTTCTCACCTTTTTTTGGTGGGGGGGGACTTCCTGTCTGTTTATTGAACATTGTTCATTATCACATAAGTAATTTCTCTTTGTTCATACAGTATCAACCCCCACTCTGATAACCAGCATAATCCTTAGGAGCATATGCTTCCCCTCACCTCCCTAATTCTTTACCACTGTTATAAAATTACAGAACTGGAAACATTAGAAAGGGGCTTGAAAAATCATCCTTTCCAGAGTGTCTCAAAATCACATTTTGCACATTTATTGTCTTCTTTTGAGGCTCAGTCTCTGGTCTCTCTGCTCCCAGAGTGGTATGGACAAAAGTAGGTAAGGGGATAAGAAGGAAAAAAAATGGATTTGATTGTAAATTCTTTATTGGGCCGCTCTGTACATTTACAGTACATTCAACTGAACTATGCTGTTAAAATCTGACAATGTCTTTCTAATATGTGCTTCTAATAATCCAGGGACAATGTATAAGTGGACTGACAACCGACTACATATAACAAATACAAGGGATGGTAATCACATATTTGAAACAAAAGGCTAAAGAACAGCTTTAAAATCTGTATAAAGATGATGAAGATGATTTTTAAGTTGATGTGAACTTACTTGAAGAAGGAATATAAAGCTCATGCTACATGATAGCTAAAAAATATAGTCTAATTGGGGTTTACAAACATTGCTTAAGTGTCCTGGGTCATTTGCTTTTTTATTGGCCACCCAGTTCTTCCTTTCTAACCACTGAGGAAATAACAATGTAGCTAATGTTGGAGAAGAGAATGCTCCCTTCATACCCTAGTCAGCTACTCTGATTCACATTAAAGCAGAGATTCACTCACACACAGCTGTGGTCAACAGGATTCCAATTTAAACATGAACCTATGATGCTTTAACAACCCAACAGGAAAGTGTTTGAGAAGGGACACAAGCCCTGCCTGTCTGCGATCAGACTGCCGGGCTCTGCACACAGTACAGCTCTCAACCCCCTCTCTCCCGTAGGCGCTCAAAGGTGATGTAATCAGGAAATGCACAATGGGCGGCTTGCCCGGCCGCTTTACACCTGGGCCTGTGACTCACTTTCTTGGCCTCTGTATCAGATAGAGGGGAAAAAGCAATGCCTGCCCTTTAAAAAAATCTCTTAGGGTCTTGAAATTCTGGGAATTAACTTTCTTGTTTAACTAAACTCCGATGACCATAGGATAGCTAACAAGACCATCAAGAGGAAAAAAATATAGGATGGATACCGTTGGAAAAACGAGGAAGAACTGAATTGGATAGTGGAATGGAGAAATGAACTGAGGGAATGAAGACAAAAGAGAGAAAGAAGTGACATTTTTGACACCATTTTGCTTTGCTATCTAAAGGATGGCCAAATGATGGACGATATTTCATCATAATTACTTATAGTACATGTTAGTTTGTTGCCATTACAAGAAAAAAACCATAAAAATGTTTCTATGCTTGCTTCTTCAAGGAAACCTCTGATGCTTCATTAATTAGAGCCAATATCCTATACATGACGAGGGTATCGCATTACACAGGAGATGGCTCAGATTAAAATATGCCATTTCCCATTGTGATTTATATTTTTTTCCCAACCTTAAGGTAATTTTGCATGTAAGATTTCAGCCTTGCCACTCTAGTACTAGTTTTCAAAATCATTCTAAAATTATTACGGTAAGTTTATATGATAAACATATTCTTGGATGGAAGTGGATCCCAATCTCCTTTCAAATATATCATAATGCATTCCAGGCTTAGTTTTCCCACTTTTGATTCATTCTCATATGAAGACCCTGGAATGGATTGATGTTTTCTTACTGCATCATAAAGCTTAGGAAAACATACCTGAGAAATGAGAACTGCGGGCTTATTGAATTTATCCTTGTTATTTAACAATGTCAAGAGCAAAAAATAAAATAAAATAATTTCCACAACTGCCTGTGCTATTTGGCTTTCTCATTGTACCAAAGACAAAATGATGACAGCCACGGGGTTAGATTCCAATTATTATGCTGTAGAAGCACCCAGCAAAGCTGTCTTCCTGTGCCAAAGGTGAGCATAGTCTTTGGGAAAGCATCTTTTCCATAAGCAGGGGCCATTTGATGAGCTTCAGCTTGACACTCATCTGTGTTCCAATGAAAATAAGAACAATTTCTGTGTAGCCTTAAAAGGCAAAGTCAAGAATAATACTAAATGTTGTAGCACATGTGTTGATTTGTTATGTTACATTTCAGCTGTTAGTTATGCTAATGGAACAGTTTCACATACTTGGTTTTGATGTATTTATTTTAATGATCATGTGTATGTATCTTTCTGTGATTGCCTGGTAAGATTGACTGCATGATGTTCTGCTGTCACCACCAGGCCAGGACTGGAAGTAAGGGGTAAAAAAAAATGTAAAGCTTCAACTTCACAACTGTAGGACTTAAAGTAAGTCCCTCAGTACAACAGGGACAAGATGTGTCAGAACCAATTGGCTGTAAGATCTTAATACAAAATTACAGGACATCTAGCAGAGCCTATCAACAGGTGAACTAAAACTGGGGACATTTAAAAAGTGGATTTTCAATATAACTTATTAAAGGAGGCTAGATATTAGGAGAAAACATTTATGCTTCAGCATTTGGTGTTATTCACAAGTCCATTTTTTCCATAAGATGCCTTACCCCACTGCAGCTGCGAAAGAAGGGATTCTAATCGTGTGACTACTAAGGCTGCTGGAAGATGTGCATCTTTCACATTCTCCTGGTGAGTGTCCAAGATGCCCACCGAGAGCACAGGAAACATACAAGTGCCTGCTGCTATTGTCTTCTACTTACTGGGGGGCAGCATTAGGGTTCTGCCAGATGGACGAACAGGGTGCTATCAACAAAGACCTAGCTGGCTCCCTGGGAAGAAGCCATAGCCCATAAAACCCATGACACTATGGCAAACACCCTAAAGACAAAAGAAGAGAAGAGTTTTTGGCTACTGAAATATACAAAGGTTTTTTTTGTTTTTGTTTTTTTCCGGTAAGCTCCTTCTTTCAGTTCATAATAAACAAACTGTGCAGGACCTGGAGATTCTGGAGCAAAGGTGATGCATGCCTTCTTTGGTAGGTATAAGCAAGGGGTTCAAAAGCAGTCTCTAAAGGATGGGAGAAAAATAAAGGTGGAGGGTCAGTTGTCTGCAGCTGTAACATTAGAGAAACTTAAAAGGGGAAAGGATCAGAGTGAAAGTTCTCTTGTCATCTCTTTTCCTCTGCCTTAAGCAATGGTACACTGGAACCACCTCATACCAGCTCAACAAATTCATAGATTTTCAGGGATTATGTGAGCAGGTTTTTAAACGCGGTTATTATTAAAAACTAAATTACATCAACCTACAATGAAATTATACTGAAAACAAAAATAGTGAATACCCAAAATTCATCACTTCCTAATGATTTTACTGCTTTTACTATCATCCATGCTCTTGAGGTTATTTACCTCTAGTGTATCTGAATGGTGAACTACTACTGCACGTTCTATTACACATCCCTTTCCAACTCTGCATTCAGTGATGTCATGTTGGCAGCTTGAAATCATCCATGGGGAGAGTGCTTACACCCAGAGATATGCAAATCTACAAATCAGGGCTGCCTTTCCCCCTGGAGAGCTGGTTGTTAAATATTTATCATCATGCCACTGATTATAAGGCAAATATACTTCTCTTTTCCTATCATGATCGCTGAAGAAAGAGAAATAGGGGCACCTGGGTGGCACAGTCAGTTGAGCGTGTGACTCTTGATTTCGGCTTAGGTCGTGATTTTGTGGTGGTGGGATCAAGCCCCAAGCTGGGCATTGTGCTCAGCAGAGGAGTCTACTTGTCCTGCTCCCTCCCCCTCTGCCCCTTCCCCCCTTCTTTTTCTCTTTAAAATAAATACATTTTAAAAATCTTAAAAAAAAAAAAAAAAAGAGAGAGAGGGGCGCCTGAGTGGCTCAGTCGTTAAGCGCCTGCCTTTGGCTCAGGTCATGATCCCAGGGGCCTGGGATGGAGCCCCGCATCGGGCTCCCTGCTCTGCGGGAAGCCTGCTTCTCCTTCTCCCACTCCCCCTGCTTGTGTTCCCTCTCTCACTATGTATCTCTCTGTCAAATAAATAAATAAAATCTTTAAAAAAGAGAGAGAGAGAAATAAAGTCAGAAAAAATGCAAATGACACCAATTAATTCAAATTTCACTGGAGGCAAAGTCATATACCTGAAAATACCAATTCATACCAGAATATGCCAATTCATAACAGTTTACTTAAATAGTGTTTAACTGACATCCAATTTTTAAAAATATGGATATGGTAAAGTTCTTTTTAATAGTTCAATTGGAGCAAGGTTGAACTACAAGAAGAGAGCAAACAAGCTCTTCTTTGAAACTTTACATTCTGAATAGTCCTTATTTAGAAAAGAGCAAAGTGAGCTTCAACGATCAATTTCCTTCAGTCTGATCAGTACATCAGAGGCGGTAAGAGTTTGGGAAAATCTTGTTAACTTGTCCTCCTGAGAGAATATAAGGAGGAGCTCTGAGGAAAAAACACGAAGCATCATGAGATATAAAATTGATACTAGTGGATCTTAATACAGTGTTTGGTCCCCAAAAGCCCCACATCACTTCCAGATAACCTCAAACACAGCAGAACAGACATCTGCTGTGCCAGATCATCAAGGACAAAACATATTGCGGCGCTTGAAGGCAAACAGCAAGCCATGTGGGACCTTCTCAACGGGGCTCAATAATTCCATCCTTGGAATTTATATGAAATAATAAGATGAAACTGTGCTCCAAAGAGCTAGAGGCAAAGGGTCCCCAGAGGGGTTTATAAAAGGAACATAAATGCCTTGATATGGGACACTTTCAGAAATCACAAAATATTTACTTCAGCAAAAAATGAGATCTGTTTTCATAACCATTTCACAGCTCTACCGGGCATAGAACATCATTATCTGAGTTCATATGAGGCAGGAAAAAAAAAAAATAATGAGCAAGTTCAGGCAACCCAGTGTTGTTTTTTCTGCAAAAAGAGGAAAAAATGATGATTTTTAATGACCTCTCATATCCCACTAGGAGCTCAAAAACATTACTGAGGAGCTACGCTGAGAGGGAATAAATTGCAGATGGAGCTTTCCACAAATGGGTTTTCATGTGAAGGACCTTGGGGTTTTTCAATTAGGAATCTTCAAGATTCCCAGAGATTGCAACATCCTGATACTGAGAGGCAAACTACTGCAGAGATCAACACAAAATGCAATTGCACAAAAAAAGATAATGTGATGACAATCAAACTGAGAATTTCTGGCAATCACTCCGATTCTATTAAGAAGAACTCAGTGCAAAAGAGAACCTAAAAAAAAAAAAAAGGATAAAAGAATGAAACAAACTTGAATCATTTTGGACAGAATGAAAAATCAGAAGGGAACACAGAACATGTTAAGTAAAGACAAAAGCAAACCACAAACTCAAGGGACAAAATATACTAGGCTTAAGGATAACTTGGGCCATTACTTCAGGTATTTTAAACAAAACTGATCAATATAAAATGGAAAAAATAAACAATTACGCGCAAAAAAGAGTTACGGCTACTTGGTTCAAGGAAAACTAAGCAACAAATAAGTATTTTATTTTGGTAAATTTTTGGATTCATTAAAAAAACTTCTGACAAAAGCAAAATATGTATTTAAACTAATGGAATCATTCAACCTCCAATAAAAATAATTTCTTGAAAGTCAACGAACAAAGAATAATTCAATGAGAAAAGCATGACTATATTAACATTTTTGGCTTTAAAAAAAACAAAACCAAAAACAAACAAAAACCTGTCTCACAAGGAAGTTAATCCACACTAACAAAACAAGAGAAACTGATCATGAAACCAGATCATTGAGGGATTATTTTACAATGAGAAAATCAACTGTCAAACAGGTTGGATGTTTGTTAGCCAGTCCATCACCTTAGAAAGCAACCTTAAAGGTTGCTTACAGTCAAATCAGGGAAATTAACTATGACCCCCATGAATGTTCTCTCCATGAGATCTATTAGGCTTATGAGGTGCTCACAGGAGTAGACCACTCAGCATAGTGCTTCAACTGCGAGGTCAAGGTCAGCCTCTGCAACATTCCGTTTCTGGATGCACTCCTGACTAATACTTCTCCTTGACGGGAACATACTTTCTTTAAATGTACCAGTACCTTCATTTTAAGTCTTGCTGGCCTGTGAAACCATTCCCTAGACAACTGCTCTGTTTTATTTACACATTGTTTTACACAATGATTTCACACGTTCAGTTTCAGGAAGCAACCTTATTTTTAAGTTCCTCCGGTAAAGTGGAAAGCGACAAGGAGACTTCATTGTTGCTCCAGTGAAATTTCTTAAGAGCTTTTTTTTTTTTAAGATTTTATTTATTTATTTGAGAGAGTGAGAGAGACAGAGAAGAAGCAGGGGGAGGGGCAGAGGGCGATGGAGAAGCAGACTCCCCACTGAGCAGGGAGCCAGACATGGGGCTCCATCCTAGAACTCCAGGACCATGACCTGAGCCGAAGGCAGACATTTAACCTTGACTGAGCCACCTAGGCGCTCCAAAGAGCTTTTTTTTTTTTTTAAGATTTTATTTATTTATTTGAGAGAGAGAGGGAGGAGGGATGGGGAGTGAGGGGGAGAAAGAATCTGAAGCAGACTCTGCACTGATCATGGAGCCCGAGATGGAGCTCGATCTTACCACCGCCCATGAGATCATGACCTGAGCCAAAACCAAGAGTCAGATGCCTAACTGACTGAGCCACTCAGGCACCCCAAGAGCTCTTTTTTAAAAGCAAACTTGAACTATACACACAGCATGCCTAGAAAGAAATGTTGATCACAGTTGAAGCTAGGTGATGGTATATGTAGGCTCCTTAAACTATTTTTATTTTTTTAAATGTTTTAAAATAAAAACACCTGGCTGGCAGTCATATAAAACTAATCAATGATTATCTATAATTAGGTTTATAATATGTTGCTAAGGATATAAATATGCCAGTGAGTTCATTCAGTCATTCAATAAATATTATTAGAGCATCTTCTATATGCCAGTTCCAGTTCTGAACACACAAGGTAAACAAAGCAGTCTTCTTGGAGCTTAAAGTGCAGTGGGGGAAAATGTTAAGGGTTAAACCTGGTATTTTGGTATTTGGTGTCTATAAAGATATTTGAAGATACTACAGTGAAAGATTAAACAAGCTGATAAACAGATACTCCTTTTTCTAGAGACAATAACAAAGCAATGACTTTAGAAGTTAAGTCTAATTGCTGAATGGATGGCCTTAAGAAAGTATTCAATTTCTCTAAATGTCAGTTTCCTAATCTGTAAAATGGGGATAATACCAATATCTGCCTTTTAGGATGGTGAAGAATTAAATAAAATTATCTCTTTAAAGTGATCACCACAGAACCTAACTGACAGTAAACATTAAATAAATGTCAGGTATAATGCTAATTATGGTTTAGAGAACTTCATATGCTGACTTCTCTGGAAACAAGAGGATGAAAAGAGGATCTTTGAAGATCCTTTTTTGGTTCATAATCCTATAATATTCAAAATCTGAAGACTGAATGTAGATAGCTGGTATAAACATCAGGAACAGGAGAAATGAATGAATAACTGTAAGCTAGAAAGCTGGCTTCTATACGTGTTCTTCCTGAATTCACTAGCAAGCACAATAAAATGGGATGCAAGATGGGAACCCCGCTGATGCTGTGCTCAGTGATTCATAGTGCACAGGATTCCAAGCCTGACTGCTACTTGGGACACCATCTCTCTGGTAACAAAAACAAATAATGTAATAAAGCCTGAAGAATAACTGCCCAGCACTCAAGAAGCAGCCTAATCATAAAGACACTGCAACTTACCATAAAGCTATGAAGAGGCACAGGATTTTCCACATTTAATCACCACCCCAGCCTCACCCCTCACCCATGCCCATTCATCTTTCAGGAAACACAGCTTGATTCTTAATGCTGCTGCTGTATAAAGAAATAATGAGCTCTGTTAGTGCACCTGAAAATACACCATCAGCCTAGAAAGGGAGCACTCAGCTCACAGCACTTTAATGAAAATGTCAGGACCACCCTGAAGTATTTAAGTCCTGTAAATGCCAAGGAAGGAGAAGAGCTAAACAATTAAGGTAATGGATGACAGCAAGCAAAGAAAAAAACTAAGCTGATTATCAGAAAAAATTTCAACACCGCCCCTCTTGGGCTATAAGTTTTTTCAAAGGAATTTATGGTAACACCGAAGGCCTTGGTTACCTAAAATTAGCTCAAACTACATGGAGAAACATTGTCAGGACAATGCAAATTTCATGGGGATAGGGCTAAAGGGTCTCCTCTTTCTCAATCTTCCTAGTGTTTTCTGGAAAAGTAGGCAAAAGAAGAGTACCTTCTTGAACCTTGATAGCACTTGGGTGGTAACACCTGTGTGTGCTTTGTTCCCCAAAGTGTTCCTACCATCAATCAGAGCCTTGTGTGTACCAGATGTTTGATAGCTGTTTGTGTAGATGTCAGTAAAAGTTTTTAGGCTAGGGAAAATGTGCTTGTAATTGGTGATCTAACAGCTATCTAACTTATGTTGATTTTTTGCTTCCACAGGAATAGACAGAAATAGGAGTAAAGGAGTCAAATACATGGACATACCTGTAGACCCCTCAGGTGGGATTATGCTGCCCAAGCTGGTATGAACTTCATTTGGCTCCACACTGTGTCTAAGATCACCTAATGGGAAACTAAAGTGATTTGGGCCCAGAAAGAATGAGAAGGCTAGCAATAAATAATTGCTGAATGAATATATTAATGAATTCTGCATTACTATCACATAACTTATGGCTTCCCTAAAAATACCAATGCATAATATAGGTCTGATGACATTTATTGACTCAGGTTTTGTGTTCTCTTTCTCTTGTGTGACATTTTGCAAACCCAAGAGTAAGCCAGTGACAGTACTACAGACTCTGGGTAGTTGGAAGTAGTCACTTAGACTGATCTATTTACTATGGTTTTGCATCAGGTGATTTCTTTGTAGGAAGGCACACACATAGGAGCAACAGTCACTCACTAAGGCATTAGGCCAGAATATTCCAAGCTATCAAATTATTGAGTGGAGATGTCAGGAGAGACTTCCAAATGTCAAGATTTCATCTAGTTATGGTAAAAGATACTGAAAAGATTTGAGATTTAGTCTAAAGTTGTTGACCTGAATAAAACATGACATTATAATTTTTTTGTTTGAAGTGTTGTCACCTGAAACAGATAAAGATTTATTTTGTAATTGCTTCACAGGGTCAGAATAACACCAAAGGATGAAAGGTTTTGGCTCAAAAGTGAAAAAAAAAAAAAAGAAAAGGAAACCGTTCTTTTCCTCCTACAGGTATTTTAAAAGAAGCTGATGATTATTTTTAAAAAACAATAACCAAAAACATTAATTCAAAAAGATATATGCACCCCCATGTTTATTGCAGCATTATTTACAATAGCCAAGATATGGAAGCAATCTATATGTCCATTGACATATGAATGGATAAAGAAGATGTGGTGTGTATGTGTGTGTAACGGAATATTACTCAGACACAAAAAGAATGAGAGTTTGCTCTTGCAACAACATGGATGGAGCTAAAGGGTATTATGCTAAGTAAAATAAGTCAGACAGAGAAAGACAACTATATGATTTCACTCATATGTGAAATCTAAAAAACAAATGATCAAACAATAAACAAACAAAAAGACTCTTAAATACAAAAAACAAACTGGTGGTTGCCAGAGGGGAGGTGGGTGAGGGGATGGGCGAAATAGATTTAAAAAAAGGTTAGGAGCTACAAACTTCCAGTTATAAATTAAATAATTCACAGAGATGGAAAGTACAACACAAGGAATATAGTCAATAATATCATAATCACTTTATATGCTGACTATACTTATCATGGTGAGCACTGAGTAATGTATAGAGTTGTCAAATCACTATGTGGTACATCGGAAACCAATATAACACTGTATGTAAATTATACCTCAATAATTTAAAAAAAAACAGAAAAAAAAAACAACCGTTAACCTGCTGGTGAAGAAAGAAGTAATTTCCAGTTAAGAACTTAATCTCCAGTTAAGATGCTATTAATTTGGTTTTATTTTAAATATAATTGAAGTACTTCAGTAATTATTTCTCTCCCCCACTAGAAAGTGAGCTCTTTAAGCAAAGAACTTTGCCCCAATCATCTCTGTATTCATAGAACCTTGCCTGGCACATAGCCGCCCTCAGTGAGTGTTAATTAGTAAGTAATAATATTGTCAAAGATATTCTTTAAAGGTTGTGATTCTATGAGGTATATCCTGAAACTCAGTAAGTTCTAGTATTGATTGAATGAATAGCTATGAATTTAGGAGTTGCTGTTCTTCCAACCTATTTGCTTGGATATCTTCAAATTCCTCTTTTCCTTCCCCATTGTCTAGGTAATTGAGAGAACCTTAAGTATTGACTCTAATAATGATAATATTTACTTATTCCATAGCGTGCTCTCCAGTATACAGGCAAAACATATCTTACTGCACTTTGCTTTGCTGTGCTTTGCAGATACTGCATTTTCTTTACAAACTGCAGGTCTGTGGCCATGCAGCATGGAGCAAGTCTACTGGCATCATTTTCCCAAAAGCATTTGCTCACTTTGTGCCTCTGTGTCATGTTTTGGTAATTCTCACAATATTCCAAACTTTTCATTATTATTATATTTGCTATGGTGATCTGTGATCAGTGACCTTTGATGTTATTGTAATTATTTTGGGGTGACACAGACTGTGCCCAAATAAGATGACAAACGTAATCGATAAATGTTGTGTGGGTTCTGACCGCTCCACCACCCAGCCATTCCCCTGTCTCTCTCCTTGTTCTCGGGTCTCCCTATTCCCTGAGACAAAACAATTGGAATTAGGTCAATTAATAGCCCGACAATGGCCTCTAAGTGTTAAGTAAAAGGAAGAGTCAATCAATGCAGCACACTTCATTATTGTTTCAAGAAATTACCACAGCTACCTCAACCTTCAGCAACCCCGACTCTGATCAGTCAGCAGCCATCAGTGTCGAAGCAAGACCCTCCCCCAGCAAAAAGATTATGACTTCCTGAAAGCTCAAATGATGGTTAGCATTTGCTAGTAATAAAGAATTTTTCTCAGAGAGAGAGAGAGAGAGAGAACAAGCAGGGGGAGCGGCAGGCAGAGGGAGAGGGAGAAGCAGGCTCCCGCTGAGCAAGGAGTCCGATGTGGGGCTCGATCTCAGGACCCTGGGATCATGACCTGAGCCAAAGGCAGCCGCTTAACTGACTGAGTCACCCAGGCGCCCCTAGTAATAAAGTATTTTTTAATTAAGGTATATACATTGTTTTTTAGACATAAGACTATTGCACACTTAATAGACCACAGTGTAGTGTAAACATACTTGAATATGCACTGGGAAACCAAAAAAATTCATTGGACTCTTTTATTTAATTTAATTTAATTTAATTAGAGAGAGAGAAAGAGAGCATGCAAGTGGGAGGGGAGGAACAGAGGGAGAGGGAGAGAATCTTAAGCAGGCTCCACACCTAGCACAGAGCCCCAATGCAGGACTCGATCTCACAACCCTGAGATCATGATCTGAGCTGAAATCAAGAGTCACCCGCTTAACCAACAAAGCCACCCAGGCACCCCTCGTTTGACTCACTTTATTGTGATATTTGCTTTATTGCAGTGGTATGGACCAAACCCACAATATCTCCAGGTATGTCTGTACTACAAAATATTCCCACCTACATTATCTTATGTCATCCTTACAGACGTCCTGTGAAGTAGACATGAGAACTTTTATAGGGTAAAGGAGGTGAAGTGCAGCATTGAAATCAGTTCTGCATCTCAAGTTTGAGCTTAATTTTGTTCCTAGCTATGAAACTTTGGCAAGGTTAACATTTCAGAGATGTAGTTTGTTTTTATCTATTTAAAAAATAGGATAAAAATACCTTGTATGTTTACTGTGGGTTTTAAATTAGAAAATATATGACTGCTTCCTTTTCTGGTATACTGACAGGCTAGATTAGTTGAAAATCCTTTCTCTATAAAATACCTAAAATATTGGATAAAATATAACAAATATTCTTTTAAACGTATGGCTGAGATAATAAGGAAACCCAGCAGGGGCCAAAATTAAGTAATATACTAAAAATTAGGGTGATAAGCATGAGCTGACAATGGGACTACCATGAGGCAAACCAAGAGTGTGGGTTATAAGAGCCACTGGGTACAGGAGACAAGTCCTTGGACCCTCACTAGGTGGAAAAGTTATACTAAGAGCCATACATACACCAAGGTCCTTGAAGGGCCATACACAATGTGAAATGCAGAATGGGGAAAAAATATATGCATGTGTATATCTCTATCTCTGTCTCTATCTCTATCACTACCTATATCTACACTGACCAAACCTAGGAAACAAAAACAGAAGCTTGTTTGCCCTGGCCTAGACTCCATGCAAAGGAATAAAAGAATGTCTCCTCAGGATTCATTATTGTAAACTTACCATCTTGTGGGTTGGGTTTTCAAGATTACACTTGGCAAATAAGGAAACTCCGAGACGAGAAATCAGCATTAAAAATGTGCCTAGCATAAGCACCATAGGTAAAAACCTCCCTAAACAGCTCATAATTCAGACTTACATATAGGAAGGAATGCAACATGTCGGCAAAAATAATAAATAGCAAAATTAGTTCTTCCAAAAACTACAAATCATAGAATTACTGGATGCTGTAGCAGTCAGACTCTCAGTGTCTCCTAGTGTTCATGCCCTTTTGTAATTCTCTCCCCCTATGTGGGCATATAATGCATGGCTTGCTTCTGACCAACAAAATACAGTAATAGTGATGAGATATATATGATTATGTGTATGTGATTACATTACACACAATGGTAATGCCTGTCTTGCTAAGAAACTGCCTCCCTTGCTGGTTTTGGAGAAGGAAGCTGCCATGTTGTGAACTGCCACCATGGAGGGGGCCACACTACATGGCACAGAGCTGGGGTAGCGTCTAGCCGACAGCCAGTGAGAAACTGAGTTCTCTTCAGTCCAGTGGCTGCAAGGACCCTGATGCTACTGACAACCATGAAGCAGATCCTTCCATGTGGGACTACAGATGAGAAACCAGCCCTGGCCAACATCTTGATTTACAATCTTGCAGAGGACCCAGCAAAGTTGTGCCCAGACTCCTTATCTATATAAACTGTGAGATAATAAATGTGTGTCATTTTAAGCCACAAACTTATGGTAATACTGTCATGCAGGAATAGATAACTAACATAGCTACAGACTATAATATATGTTTAAAATGTTTAAAGACAAAAGAAGAAATAAAAACAGGAAGGAAAAATGAGACAAAAACATCAGAGAGACTTGAAAAATACAAGTAGAATATCTAATAATAAAAAAATAATTCTTAAAATAACTTAACTCAATGGATGGGTTAAATAGCAGATTGAAATCTGCTGAAGAAACAACATATGAACTGGAAAACAGATGAAAGGAAATATATCTATTTCAATTTACCACATGCAACACAGATACTAAAAGACAGAAAAAGGGGCACCTGGGTGGCTCAGTCAGTTAAGCGTCTGCCTTCAGGTCAGGTCATGATCCCAGGGTCCTGGGATCAAGCCCCAAATCGGGCTCCCTGCCCAGTGGGGGAGCCTGCTTCTGCCTCTGCCCCTCACCCCACTTATAATCTCTCTCTCTCTCAAATAAATTTAAAAAAAAAGACAGAAAAACTTGAAAGATTAAGAGAGCTATAGGATTGACAACATTGACCAGACAGGGAATCCTGAAGGAGAGAACACATAAAAGAGAAGTAGAAAAACTGAAGGAAATAATGGCTGAGGATTTTCCAGAATTGATGAAAGACATGATTCCTCAGATTCTAGAAGCAACTTAGACCCAAGAAAGATAATTATGGTAAACACACTGACGTGCAATATGGAACACTGAAGTTTAAGAGAAGATTAAAAATCAAACGATGAGAAAAAGCAAAGGGGGCAAACCCTAAGACAGTAAAATAATATCATCAAAGTGCTAAGAGAAAACTGTCAACCTAGAATTTTATATTTAGTCACATGACTGATGAGAGAATTTAAATAAACATTTTCAGACAAATAAAACCTGTTTTACCACTAGTAAATCCTAATGAAAAACCTACTAAAAGATATTCTTCAGAAATGAAACCCAAAGGAAGGAATATGATGCAAAAAGCAATGGTAAGCATGAAATCTGTGTGTGAATAAATCTACACAAACATCAATGGTATCAAAACAAAAATGATGATAGCTACTTGGTAGGTATATAAAAAAATTTTAAATGCCATACAAAAATGATATGTAAAATGGTCAAGGTGTGGTAGAATTAAAGTGTTCTAAGATCCTTAAATTATTTGAAAGGATTAAGATAATGATTAATTGTAGACTTTGTTAATTTTGGTATGCATGTTAAAACTGTAAGGGTGAAAACAGAAATAGAATATGTAATTTCTAAAACAGTAGAGAAAATAAAATGTAAAGCATTATTACCACCCACATTTTATAGGACATTAAACTGAGGCTTATTAAACTGACTGACTTGACTAAGTTTACCCAGCTAAGAACTAGCATAATAATAACAGCATGTGACGTAAACTCATTTCTTTCAACTCCAAGTCTGTGATTTTTTTTCCTTCTATGTCATATACCCTCTGATACATGTTCCATTGAATAAGGCAAAAAATCTCACACTGCTGCAAGAATATCTTTATGTTAAACAGCACTTTGTAGTAAAAGTAAGCAAATCCTCTTATTCTTTTCCATTTCATTCTTACCTACTCTCTCCACTCATTAATTCCTACATTCCCCAAATAATTTTTCTCCTGGGCTCTAATCTTTACTGTTTTTTTTCTCTCTTCCTCTTTCCCACTTAAATATGTATGTGATTAATAAGAATAAGTATGTGTACACGTGTGTAAACGTGCAATATTTATGATCGTACTTGTTTATTTCAAAAAAAAATTCTCAATGTATATGCTGTAGAGAGTGGTAAATTCTAAATGCATAGTTTTGGCTGGAATGCGCTTTGTTTGAAAGATTTCTACAAAGATGAAAGACGTCATAAAAGTCAGTGGTACCCAGATCTGCTTCATTCTATTATAGTACTCTATGACTGAAGCAAGTATGTACTATCAAAAAAGCAGTAGGACTATCTGTGGCAACAATCTAGGCTCCAAATCTTAGCAGTGGTAGATGGTCCCCTGGAAAACTGTTGCTAGAGTCAAAGACTTTACCTCTGCACTAGGGTAAGTGACTCCTTTTCTCCTTGCCAAGACCATTTCCATTGGCTTCTAACAGCACTATTCTATCTTGAAACCATGCAGTAAAATCTTCAGGATGCGCCCTAGGCTGCAGTTCAAGTTCTTGGACAATTACTCTTGCTAAGTCACTGTCACTGATTCCGCATCTAGTCTGCCTACAGAAACTTCTGCAATATTTTATGAGGCAAAACGTCAAGGTATGTAATTTGCTTACTATCATACAGAAAAGCATATAAGTCCCTTGGAACCAACTCTCAGTCTCCTACCATAGAGCATGTCAGATGTATAAAAACAATATAAAATCAAGTTCACAGTGCCTTTAACATAGTGCCAGCTGATTACATTCTACCATTGGCATTATTGATCCAAATATCTGTATTGTAAATATACTCTTGAAGAAAGCCATACAGCATTTGTATTATAAAGAAATGAATGCTATTTCATACTGTGAGACAATTCTTACATCTGGAGGCACAGAAATCTTGGATAATTAAAACCTAAACCAATCTAGACCATTGCTCCATTAACCAAAAAATAAAGTAACCATAGATGTAAAAAGCAAACAAGCCAAGAAAAAAAAATCACATGACTTGCTCCTTCAATTTCCCTCTATTAACCTGAAGGCAACTTTCTCCACTGTTCCCCCCTCCCTCCTGCTGTGACTCCCCAAAAGATAACCTAGGGAAGAATATGTGAAGTCATATGGTATTTATCTCTCTGACTTATTTCACTTAGCATAACACCCTCTAAGTCCACCCTTATATGTGGAATCTAAAAAACAAAACAAATGAACAAATGACAAGAAAACAGATTCTTAAATATGAAAACAAATTGGTGGTTGCTAGAGGGGAGGTGAATGGGGACATGAATAAAACAGATAAAGGCAATTAAGAGATACAAACTTCCAGT